>NW_027289603.1:0-42869 GCF_016086655.4 Lepeophtheirus salmonis | reverse complement strand
TTTTTATATTAATTTAAACTATTATTATATTTTTATATATAATTTAAAATGACTAAAGTTTTTTTTTATAAAATTTGTTGATTTTAACCCCTTTTTTGTTATTTTTTGATAGTATCGAATAAAAATAAATTAAGAATTATTGATAAATGTTCTTTTTTTATATTAATATAAGAGTTATGAATTATAAAATATTAATATAAAAGTTATGAATAATAAAATATTAATATAATTAATAATAATTCACTATTTATATATCTGAAAATGGCAATCAAATCAATTTGTTAACGATTTATGATTTTATTTTTTATTAAAATAGGAGTCTGGATATTTTTATAATTTCTTTGATAGAACAATATTTTTTGTTATATATTATTCGTATTAATATAAATAATAATAAATTTTTAGTATTTAATTTACTATAAACGTTTAAAAGTTTATATATATATAAAATATTTATTTTCAAAAAATAAATCACCTCCTAACGAACTCTTTTATAATATTAAAATTTATTTATATTACAAAAATATAATTATAGTTGATAATGTTAAATTTTTTGGTTAATTTAGTAGTAATTAAATATTTCTAGAAAAAAACTAACTAAAGCAAAAAATTTTTTAATATTTTTTTATAAATTTTTTTTTAATATCATATTCAGATACTCTTCTTATCTAAAATATTAGAAATTCTAAAAATTTACAACATAAAATTGAAAAAACTAAACATATTTTGCTCATCAAAAAGTTATCCCTTTATATCATAAAAAATATCTCCAAAACAAATTCATAAACATTAAAATTTATAAACAAAAAGCATTAAAAAATATATAAAATAAAATTTGATCTTTATCAAACCTCCTATAAAAAAAATAGGAGATCTTGAACTATTTTATAGAAAAAATCACCAACATCTATCCCTAAAAAGTCCATGCTTGGTCTAACCCTACTTTATCTTTCAAAAACACTTCTTGCAGAAGAGCAATATGGAAATTTACCGTACACCGAACCACCATACATTTTACATATTAGTGGAGGTCTTTTAATGTATATTATTTTTTCAGCTTTATATACAGTTATAGCAATTGGATGTCTAATCCCACGTAAAGAGTTTTTCAAAATACAAAACACCGTACTTGTAGGTACTGGTGGTTATTTTATGGGTATGCATATTATAATGCTTATTCCTGGTCTTGGTACAAAGATTACGGATATATATTTAATGAAATATATTGTTGGATTATCAGTAGGCGGTATACTTGCAGGACTGTTTTTTTTCGGAATACTGGAGAACGTTATGATTGCATTGCCTGCCGGTTACATAGCATCGTATCTTGGCCTAACAGTAATATCTAAATTTTTTGGCCTTCAAAAACAAGTTTTTAGTATTATAGCGTTTGGTATTTGCGTTGCAGCTTTTATTGTGTTGATTATAATTAAATCATCTTTTTCGTTCAAACTTTGTAAAGGTTTGATCAACGGGTTTATATTGGTTGTATCGTTTGACTCAGTGCTGTTTGTGTTTGGAATGTTTAACTTTTTGCACAACTCAAACTTCTTTTTTACAAATATTCTTGCATGGTTTTATATTGTGTTCTGGGTGTTGGTCGAGATGGTTATAGTGTTGTTTCAGTTTGATCAAGCGATGGTTGAGAGTTATATTGGATATAATGTGGGAGATGAGGCAGAGAATGGAATGTTCCAAAAAAGAATGATAAGAAGAAGGAGGATGCTGAAAAGGTTTAGTAATGTGAAGAAATTACAATAAAAATACTTCTAAATAAAAATATTAAAATTATTAAATAAAAAAAAATAATTTAATTTTTAAATAATAATTATAAAGAGTATCTAAAATATTTATAAAAAAGTATTTTTGTAAATTAATTAAAAGGTAATTTAAAAAATTTTATTTTTTTTTAATATTTTTTTTTATTTATTTTTTATTTTTATGACACCAACATTGTTAACTCAACAACAATCTTATGATAGAAGCTATTTTTATTTAAATAAGAAACTATAAACATAGTTTTTTTAGAATCCCATTTACTACATCTAGTAGTAATAAATTTAAGCAAGCTAAATATCTTTTTACATAACACACTTTCATTATTCTCAACTTCCACATTTAGTAATAATTTAACAAATGATTTAAAAATTTTAAAACAGTAAATTTGGTTGTTAATCCTTGAGAATGTTACAAACTTAACTTCAACAAAATTTAAAACATCAGATAGTTCAACACAGTTATTATTATTAATGTTATTATTATCATTGAGTATTGATTCGTTATTAAGAATGTTAGATAAAGTTTTGTTAGATATTAAAATTTTGTTATCGTTATCAGAAAAGAAGAGTGAATCTAAAACATCGCCAATTCCTAAATTTAAATTGGTATTGATACTTATATTATTGGAATTATTAGTATTACCTATATTATTGGTATTGGTATTATTACTTAGATTTTTTAAATTCTCAAGATCCCTCGCTAAGCACCAACTTTTTAAAAACTTATCATAAAAATAAACTCCATCACCACTCTTCATAACCAAAAACAAACCATCATCAAAACAAACCATCTCTACATCACTATCAGTCCTAACCAAACAATCCTCAACCACCACAACCTTTCTCCTAAGATCAAACACTCTAAACATAAAATCAAACACCAAAAGCAGCAGCCCGTTCCGACAATCTGTAAAATAAATTTTATTAAATTTTAAAATCGGAAGATCTAACAGTTTAGATCGGTTGTTGTATACATGTACATAATGTTTAGAAGTAACAAGTACAGTGTATTTGGATGTTAACATAAAGAATTTGAGTTTGAACGGTGTTTTTATGTCGAATAGGTGCTGCTCGGGTTGAGGAAAAGTTTTGTTGTAAATTTTTACAGCTGAAGATGTTATTTCTGCTTTAAGTGATTTAAAATGTGTTGTTGTTATTATAGGAGGAGGTTTAGAAGTTGTTAGGGTTGGATTTGATAAGAGTTTGGATGGTTTGAATAGGCAGATGTGTGATTTGGGTGTAATTGTGTTGTAAGAAGTTTTTGTTTCGGTTAAGAGTGGAACAGTTACAGAAAAGTTTTTATTACTTAAATTACAATTATTATTAGTTAAATTAGTATTATTAATATTTAAATTAGTTAAATTATTACTATTACTACTTAATTTATTAAAGTTATTCATATTATTATTTATAGTATTATTATTTAAATTTTTATTAATAATATTATATCTAAATTTACTTTTATAACTATCAGAATAATTTAAATAATTTAAGTAATTACTACTACTATTATTAATATTATTAGTTAAATTTAAATTACTGATAGAATTAGTATTAAAATTTTTATTAGTTAAATTTAAATTATTAATATTACTAAAGTTGGTATTTAATTTATTACTATTACTATTTATATTAGTATTATTAGTATTAGAATTATTAATAGAATTACTATTAAAGTTAGTATTATTACTATTATTTATAGTGTTAGAATTATTAATAGAATTACTACTAAAGTTGGTATTTAATTTATTTATAGAATTAGTATTATTAGAAGAATTACTTATTAAGTTAAAAAAGCTAAAAGGAATATCTGTACTAAATTCTTCATCACCCCTTTTTTTACCATCCTCCTCACCACTCACACACTCGTACACTCTCAACTCATCAAATTCAACCTTTTTAACAGTTCCATCATACGAACACATATATAAAATACATCCACACTCACTCCAAAACATATCGAGCACTGGCAACTCGCTAACATCCTCAAGCACCGTCCAAGGGTGACTGTACAACGTTGTCCATACCACAAGAACGTTATCCTGTGAAACTGTTGCGAGCACGCAGAACGGCTGACCATCTGCAGGTTCCTTGAAAACACACGGGCTGAACTTGAGAACCTCAACTGCAGATATGTATCCACCGAGACTGTGCGTGTTGGTAAGTTTGCCGTCAGATGACAGTTCAACGATTTCTACGGAGTGCTCGTGGTTGTTGAAGCACATTCCAAGGGCAAGCATGTTCGGTGAGGGCGACTTTGAGACTCTGCTGAAGAAGAATTCAAAATTTTTACCTGTGAATAGCGTTGATTCTGTTGAGACGAGGGTGAGGTCGAGAGTGAATGTGTAGAGGGAGGATTCTCTACGGGCGAGGATGTACGATTTAAGAGCTGTTAGACCGAAGAATCCGTTTTGTGTGAGATTCTTTTTATCTGAATTTAAATTAGTATTACCATTTATGGTATTTAAATTTTTTTTTAGATTTTTTAGATTTTTTAAATTTTTTAAAGAATTTTTATTATATGTATACGTTTTTATAAGTGTAAGTGAATTATCATATACATTAATAGTATCATCAAGAGAACAGCTATATATTCTATTTTTATAAGTTATAATTGATGTTACTTCCATTTTATGTGGTTTTATACGTTTTATTACGTCTAATTCAAATTGTTTATCTAATAAATTTAAATTATTATCTAAGTTAGTAGTAGTATTATTAGTATTAGTGGTATTATTAATAGTACTTAAATTTATAAAATTAGACTTTGCAACAACATCCACGTACCTCTCCTCTTCCAACCTCACAACACTCACCAAAAAAACATAACCAACACCACCAACAACAACTCTACCACTATCAACACCTTCCAGACACATCAGACCATTAACATCCAATTGGACCGTTACATTAGATCTATCAACTGTTGAGGATAGCATAAGCTCTCCGTTAGACGAGGCTGTCAGGATGAGCGTGGGAGTGTACGGGTAAAGTGCGAATATTGGAAGTGGGCTGGATAGTTTGCCATGGTAAATTGGTAATTGTTCTAGTTTCATATTTATTAAAAATTTATTATTTAATTAATAATTTAACAATTTAATAATAATAATTTTTAGTATTTAAAATAATAATAAAAATTTTTTAATATTCCAAATATTCAACTACAAAACAGTTTTTTTAATATTTTTTTTACCATTCTCATCAATTCCAATTCCAATTTCTTTCACGAACAAAAATATAAAAAAATTAATATTTTCAATATCTGAGCTCTCTTTTTCATTATATTTAACACAAATAAATCCTTTAATTCCGTTTCTAATTTGAAAATTTGAAAAAATATTAACTATATATTCGTCATCTTTTAGAATCATTTCTCTTTGTATTTCTTCCTTTTTCATTTCGAATTTTATTGATTCATCATCTAAATCACTAGGAATAATTTTATATTCAGATCTATGTAAATTAATATTTTTAATTTGAGAAAAAGTTAATTTTTTAGATATTTTATTTTTATCTTTTTTAATAAAAAGAATAGCATTTGATTCTAAACATCTCTCCCCAGATTCTTCACATAATCTCCATGTAATTATCATTCCATTTTCTTCAATAGAGTTGATTGCTTCTTGAATTTTAGTATTGTCTTCATAAAATTCTGTGGTTATGGCTGAAAAAAGTTTGAAAAGAAGTGTTAATAAAATAAACATAATTCAAATAAAATTAAATTTTTTTATTTTTATTTTAAAAATGACATCATCGTGTTCCAATTGTTAGTAGCTAATTATACCTCTTTTTGTATATGAAATAGAAACAATATATACTTGCAAGAATGATAATTTATTTTTATAAGTTATAAATTATACAATACTATTATTTTTTTTTATATTTAAAATAATTTTTTTATTCTAATAAATAAATTTATAAAATCTCTGGTTATTGTTAATCTACTAATACAAGAACTTTAATACATTTTTACATAACAGTAACAACTATTCATCTACTAAAAATTGAAAAAAAGAATATATATAGATATAAATATATAAATGTATATAAGAATATTAACTAATTAATTAAAATAAAAATTTTTTTTTTTTTTTTATAACTAAAAATTTTTCAACAAATCACATAATAATAAAAATATAATAATGCTAACGATGAAAAGATGTTTTCTTATATTCAGTAATGTTTAATATAATTAATCAAAACCATTTAATTTAAAAATTTTTTATTAAATTTGAGAAAAAATAATTTTAATTAACTTTTAGAAGCTAAAACATCACATCCTTTTCTTATTGAAAGTTTAAATATCTCTCTTAGAATACCTTTTTTGTTATTTGCAAAAGCAAAATTTGATAATTTTTCCATTGAATTAAAACTATAAATCATTAGTTTTATATATAATTCTTTAAAATTCAATGGTTTTATTGGATTAAGCTTAAAATTGCCATGAATATCCACTGAATCTTCACTTGAAAAAAGTAATTTTTTTAATTCGTCACTTAAATCAGATAAATCTGACCAATCTTTTTTTTTAAGACATATATTTATCAAACAATCATAATCATTGGGATTAACTAAATTATTAAGAGCAGAATCTGTTGAATCTAAACGAATACAAACAAAGCCCTCAATTTCGTTTATTTCCATAAATTTTTTAAATTCTTCTTCTACATTTTCCGTTGTTGATTTGTCAAACTGATTGACTTCTAATTTTTTTTTAATACTATGTTTTTAAGGTCATTAAGAGAAATTTTATATTTTGACGTACTACTAGGTCTTTTTTCATAATTACCGGTAGAAACAAAAGATTTTAATGGATTTTTTTTTATCTTTTTTAATAAAAAGAATAGCATTTGATTCTAAATATTTATTCCCAGAATCTTCACATAATCTCCATGTAATTATCACTCCACTTTTTTCAATAGATTTGATTGCTTCTTGAATTTTACTATTGTTTTCATACAATTTTGTGGTTATGGCTGAAAAAAGTTTTAAAAGAAGGCTCAACAGAATAAACATAATTTAAATTAATATTTTTTTATTTTTATTTCAAAAATGACGTCATATAGTCGTAAATAGCTAGAGGTCGCTCTTTTTGCATAAGAAAGGAGAATAACATCCTATTAAGAATAGTATTTAATGTTTATGAAGTGTAAATAGTATTATCCTAGTCTTATTTGTATTTAAAACAATTATTTTATTACGTTATAAAAATTTTTTTCACAATTTTTTTAAAACTTAGCCTAACTGACTAAAATTTTTAACATACAAAAGAAGTTCAATCCTATATAATATTATTTGAATAATTTTAATAGTTTTCTTATTACTTGGAAAATTATTAAATGCTATTTCGATTATAGTTTAAATTAATAATATTAATAATAATAACAGGAGAATATTTTATAAATTATTGTAGAAAGTTAAATAATTTTTAACACTAAAAAAATATTATAACTATTTTTACGAATAATAAATATACGAATATTAGTGTTCAGACTATTTATTATTATGATTTATATAAACAAATATTAATATTAAAATATTTCTATTAATTAAACATTATATTAAGTGTATATAAAAAAATTATTAAAGAATTACTATTTAAATTAATAACAAATTTAATTTACCAGTTTAATATTTAAAAAAAATAAAAAAAAAAAAAAAAAAAATCAAAGGTTTGATAGAGTATAATATTCTATTTTGTTAATAAATTATTTTTGCAAATTATAAACTAAACAAATCCCCAATAATTATTTTAAATATTTTTTAAATAAAAATTTTTTTTTAAAATAAATAACTGAAAATAATATTCACATTAAAAAATCGAGGATTTGCAGAGATAATCCAAAATATTTAGAATTTTCAATCATTGATTAAAAGTTTTGATATATTTAAATTACTTATTCATTCTTTTAAGATAATTATATTTTTATGTTCAAAAGAAAAGAAAACAACATAATTTAGAAAATTAATAATAAATCATAAAATAATTTTATTGGATAAAATTAATAATATATCTAAAAATTTTAATAAATATCAAAATTTTATTACAAAAATATTTTTAGAATTTATTGACATAATGATAATTTAAAAAATATTCATATAAATAAAAATTTTGTATAAACCTTTTACTAAATATAGAATAAAAAAATACTAAACTATTAATTTATATTAATAATAATTATTAGATATATAATATAATCATTGTTAAAAATATATTAAAGACAAATAAATAATTAAAAAAGGATTTTTATATAATTTTAAAGAATAAATTTTTAATAATTTTAGTCATCATTATCTGAATTCTTATAATAAATACCTCCTCCTACTAAGCATCCAATAACAGCTGTAGCACCTGCAGCACCTATTATTTTCCATAGATGTCTTTTAAGGAATGATTTATTTTCTTTTTAGCAGCAACAGAAGTACTAACATCAAGGTCACACAAAATTTTAAAATTTTCAATCTTTTTTCCTTCTACTAATTTCTTATCCTTTTTATCGAAACCAAAAGCATTTGTCGATACAAAAATATTTTTATCATTCTCGTATTTGATAATAACTAATACACTCTTTTTATTCTCCTCTTTGTCTTTAAAAATTTTACCAAGATAATTCTCATTTAGTTTAATAATCAATTTTTCTTTTTCTTCGACTAAAGATTTCATATCAATTATGTTTAATGAAGATTTTTGTTCTTCCTTTCCAATTACATTGTCCATAATATAGATCTTAGTAATTTTTTTAATATCAATTTTGTCTACATCATCAATTTTAGCAATTATAAAGTTCTTTTTCTCAGAATCTAAAGAAATTTCTACGTTCTTTGCTTTTATTTCTGGTTTTGGTACGTATAAAATATTAAAATTTTCCTCTCTAGGAACATCATTAAAGCTTTTTTCCTCATTATTGTAATTGAATGCAGTTTTTGATACAAAATATTTTTCAACATCATCAATTTTATATTTTAGAAAAACGAGGTACTCTTTTTCATTGTTCTTTTCATTATTAATTCCATCTAAATTAATTATTTTATTATCAGTGATAAATTTTTCTTCAATTATTTTCGAATCTTCTGTTTGTTTTTTGATGTCACAATTATTTGGGAAAAAATATAATTCCAAGACGTTTTTTTCGTCAAATTTTTCAACTCCTTCTAAGCTGCTGATTGTTGCATTTTTTTGTCTTTATCAAAAAGTAATTCTACATTTTTGAATTCTAATTTTTTTGGTTCTGGAGCAGGATTCACATCACCTTCATTTTTTACTGGTGGTTTTGCAGGAACAGCAGAGCCTTCATCTGTTGTTGATGATTTTAGATATTGTGGTGTAGTTTGTTGTTCTGTTTGTAGTTGTTATGCTGGGATTTGTGCAGGTGTTGGATCTTCTGTTGCCGATTGCGGTGATGTAGTAGTTTCAGGTTGTAGTAGTTGTTCTTTTTGTAGTTGTTCTGTTGCTGATACTGGTTGTGGTGATTCTTGTGTAGGAACAGAAGGGACATTTTTTTGCCCTTGTTGATCATTTTTATCATCATTTGCTAAAACATTTCTAATACTGACAATGAGTTGAGCTAATTTAAATACTTGCATAATTTTATATTTTCAGCAAAAAAATTTCTTTTAAAGTTTTAAAAAAAAAGGAGGAACAAATTTTAAAATAATCTTTGAAATTTTCGAATATTTTAGCAAACAAAAGATTTCATTTTTTAAAATTTTTTTCATTTTCTTTCAATTTTTTTCATTTTCTTTCAATTTTTTCATTTTTTTTTAATTTTTTAAAATTTTTTAATTCTTTTCTGATAACAGACACAAAAGCTCAAATAAACAAATAAATATTTGGAGTATTATCTATAATAAAACAACCATTATTTAAAGGATAGTAAGGAGTGGTACGGAGAAATGGTTTTAAATTTATTAGGGATTGATGTAATTATTACGAAATTTAAAATTAAAATTAATAATAATTTGATTAAGAAAAATAAAATTGTAAAAAGAATAACAAAATTGAGAATTAGTTTGATTTATCAAAAACATGTTTATCAAGAATCAATATTTAATAGAGTTATAAAAATTAATAATTTGTTTAATGTAGATATTTTAATAAATATTTAAATTTTATTAACAGTAAAAAAAAACAATTAAAAAAAATCAATTAAAAAAATATTTGTACAAAAAATAATTTAACATAAAAAAATAAGCAGACTATATATTACACAATTTAAATTACATAAATAACTTATATTTACTCGTAAATGTTTTTTAAAATTATCTTTTTTAAGTTTTCTATAAATCTTAACTATTAGTTTTATATGGGTAGTAGTAAGTGATAATAAATAGAAAATTTTTTATTAACCTAAAATTATTAAAACTAATAACTAATCTAATAATCTAAGAGATTTTTAAGAATAAATAAAATTATATTAACTAATAAAAATATACAGTACGCAAAAAAGTGGAAATAAATTAGAATTAGTTTGATTAAAAAATAATTATATATCAAATAAGAGAGCTAAATATAAAAGATTAACTATAATTAAATAAAAAATAATATTTTTTTTTGTATATTATACACTTTTTTAATACTCTTAAAAATGTAATTTAGCCATTTTCTCTTCAAAAAAACATAAATAAAACATCTCACACTAAAAATAAAGAAAAAATATTATATTTCAAAGAAATAATATTTATACCAAATTAAAGAGCGTATATCACATTTTTAGTAAATTATTAATTTATCTATGCAGAAATAAATTTTAGATAATAAAATCTTTTTATTTCTTTAATTAAATACAAAAAAAAGCTATTAAAGTTTCAATGAACAATACATTTTTTTAAAAGAATTAGTACATGTTTAAAAGCAGCATATAAAATTATAATTCATTATAGTTTGCAAGCTTTTATTGAAAATACCTTTAAAAAAATATATATAAAAGAAAGCTGATAGATATGTAATGATAATGTTAACATTAATTTAACTTAAATTCTTAATCTGTTCTATAAAAAATTAACAGATTAGATAAAATGTTCAGATAGATTAAATTTTGAGAAACAAGAAGATAGAAACGATTAAATAGTTATATTTCAATAAGGCGACTTTATTATCTTACTCGAGTTTGATACAAAAATTATTCACTGTTTCGTTAAAATTACGAATAAAAAAAAGAAATTTACAATTTTTCCTATAAGATGTTTATAAGTTATATCTGCTAGGTATTATAAACACTGATAAACATAGATCATATTTAAATTTTGATTGTATTTATATTATATATTTATAGAATAGTATAAATATATCCTTCCTAACTTATAAAATATAACATACATCAAGCAAAATAAAGTGGCCGAATTACAATGAAATTAGTCTCTGAAATTGATTTAAGGCAATAAATAGAGTAAAAAATAAAGTTAAGATTATAAAAAAAGCTTATAACACAAATTTAAATATTATAAACATATTCTTATTTCTAGATATAGACCTTTTAATATCCTTAATAGAATAAAAAAACCTCATTTTTGTATTAAAAATGAAAATAGGTTACTTTTTAAATTTTAATGATAAAAAATAGATATAAAAAAAGTTTAATAATTCTCTTTACTAAAATAGTAAGTTATTATTAAAAAAATTAATAATTTTTTATGTAACAATAAGCTAAAAAGATTTTACAAAACATTAAAGATATAACAACAAACAATATTTCACAGAGAGAAATTGCGAAAAAATTGTATATTTCTAAAAGCTCTGCTTAAAAATATGGATTTTCATAATATAAGAATACCAGATTAAAAACGACAGGCATCCACGAAAGTTGAGCATCAAAACAGAAAGAAATATTTGCAAAAGTTTTGAGATGAAAAAAGCTATAAGAACATCAAAAATTAAAAAAAAAGATTTCTGGTATAAAACATTTTAAGATTTATGATCAATTAATTAGAAATATATTAAAAAAATAACCTCAAAAGTTATAAAAAATATGAAAAACCATAATTAAGCTTGAAAAATATAAAAAATAGAACTTTATTTCCAAAAAATATTAAAATTATAATAATCAGGATTAGGGTAAGTATATATTCTTAAATGATTGCAAGTTTAACTCCAAGGATCAGATGGATTTAAATTTTTTTGGGGAAGAAATAATATTAAATATAACGAAAGAAATTTTAATGAAAAATCAAAGTTTTGTGGGGGTTATATTATGATATGGAGGAGTATCAGTATGCACGGTGTAGGTGAAATAATTAAGACAGATAGCAGAATAAATATATTGAAATTCTTGAAAATGGGCTTCTTGAATCGTATTCAATGTTTAATTTTTATATTTCAGACACTTTCTTTATGCGAGATAATGCCCTTGTAACAAACCAAAAGAAATAATGGAATAGTTTGAATCCGAAAATATTAAATTAATCGACTGACCTGCCAATTTTTCTGACATGAATCTTATTGAAAATAAATTAAGAAATACAGAAACTATATACAAGTCAGGTAATGAATTGTGTAGTGAAATTGAAAAAATATAGCATCCAGTACATAAAGAACATATTAAAGTCTTTATAAAAGCATGGCGTAAAGAGTAAGTAGTTTAAATAATCCAAAAGGAAATAAAACTAAATATTAAAAATTTTCTTCTTTTAGTAATTTTATAGTTGACTTTAAAATTTTTTATAAATATATTAAAAAACCAATTTTAAAACGTATTTACATTTTTGATATATAAATGTAGCATTCCCCCACTTTATTTGCAATAAACTGCAAAGTGAGATGTTTTTTAACTCTTCTAAAAATATTTGGGTCTATATCCGTGAATAAAAATATATTCATAAATTTGTGTTTAAAGCTTTTTTGTAGTCTTAATTAAATTTATTACTCTATTTATTGTCTTAAATCAATTTTCTAGGCTAATTTTATTGTAATTCGGCCATTTTTTTTTGTCTATTGCATAATATAGTTGAATATTAGATAAAATAGATAAATATTTAGATAATTTAAAGAAAAATTTTTAATCGTTAAATATTTTTAGCCTTAATTAATTTTTTGAACTCATATAGAGGAAAACGCCAACAGAGGATCCAATAACAATAATACTAATAGAACTTCCTATTAAAATTTTCAATAGATTTCTCATAAAAAATGTCCCAGAGTCATTTTCTTTAGCAGAAGTACTAACAGCATCAAGGTTACATAAAACTTTAAAATTGTTGACCCTTTTACCTTTTTCTATTAATTTGTTATTCTTTTTATCGAAAGAAAAGGCATTTGTTGATACATAAGTATTTTTTTTACCTTTATCATCCTCGTATTCAATAACAATTAAAGAATTTTTGTCCTTCTCGCTCTTAAAAATATAAGCAGCATCATTTTTACTTAGTTTAATAATCAATTTATCTCCTTCAACGACTAAATATTTCAAATCAATTGTTTTTAACGAAGATTGTTGCTCATCTTTATCGAGACTGTTTCTTAAGGTATTGATTCTATGAATTTTACTTCTATCAATATTTTGTACACCTGTGATACTACTTATTAATAGCTTCCTACTTTCTGAATCTAAAGAAACCTTTAAGTCTCTCGTAATTTCTATTTTTTCTTGAACTGGAAGATTAGACATTGATTCCATGTTTCGAGCTACAGTATTACTGCTAGATTGGGGATTAGGTGTTGTTACGATGATAGGTTGAGGTTTATCCACATATTTGTTCAAAATAATTTCAGCATAATCCTCATTAATATGAGTTTGAGTAAGTGTTTGTTTAGTAGTAGTTTGTGTAGGAGTAGTTTTTTGAGTAGTAGTTTGTGTGGGAGTAGTAGTTGTTGTTTGTGTATGAGTAGTAGGTATTTGATGAATAGGGGTAGTGTAAAATTTCTTATTTTCATGTAGAACAAAAATTTCAACTTTATCAAATTCAGTTAATTGATCAGCTAATTCGTTTAAACTAAAAACCTTTGTTGATACAGAAACATTATCCTCACTATCTTCTTCTCTGTTAAATTTTTGTGTATCTTCTGAGTCTAGTTTAACAATAGATTTATCATTACCAAAACTTTCAAGATTAATTGTTTCAAACGAACAGTTTTGTAGTTGTAGTTGTTTTTCCTCTTCATTTAAACAGTTTTCTGTAGTATTGATTTCGGTAATTTTACTTGTATCAATATTCTGTATATCATCTACGTTACTTTCAGTGAGGAAATATTTATCTTCTGAATCCAAAAAAAGCTCCATTTCTTGAGATTCACTTTCACCTTGAAAATAATATATATCAAAATTTTCAAACCTTTTATCATAATAAACATCCCCAACCTCATTATCATTTCTCGCCGACCACACATCATTTAACCAATAAGCCATTTTTGACACATAATATTTATCACCATCATTAGTTTTCGTTATTATTCCAATGAGATAACCATAAATATTGTGATCATTCTTAATATAAATCTGACTTAAATCAATTTCAATTGTAGTTTTTTCATCTGGATTATTAGTTATAGATATTTTTTCAATAATATCTGAATTTTTAAATTCCTTTATGTTTTGATCTTTATCTTCAGCTAAATAGAATTCAAAATTACTAGAACCTGTTGTTTCCGGTGTATTTTTAGTGAGATTAAAATCTGCAGTAAATTTTATATGATTGTTTTTCTCATCTAAAATAAAATTAGCATCTTTAAAATCTATTTTAAATTGTGATTCTTCAAAACCATTGTCTTCCGTTTTTGTTAAGACGTTTCGAATACTGATAATGAGTTGATATAGTTTGAATGCTTGCATAATTTTTTGCTTATTTAGTAGAAACTAACCTTAAAATTTTAATATATTCTTTCAATTAAAAAATTTTATTCAACTTTTATTTTGATAATTATCATACAAAATTTTACGAAAGGAAATAAAATTTTAGTATATAGTTTTGTAATAATTTACCATTAATTAAAGGATTTAAAGATATGACACTGAAAAGGAGTTCAAAATTTATTTATAGACTGACGTAATATATCCCAATAAAGTTAGTTAGTTTTTTTTAAAGTTTGGGTTAGAACAAAGAAATATTGTAGAGATTATTAAAAATTTGAAAATTAGCTTTATTTCTATTTCTATTCTAAGTTAGTTAGTTAGAAGTTTTTAAAATAAAAGATTAAGGAAAAACCTTAAGTTCTGCAATTTTTACAAATTTTAAATAAAAAAAGATCATTAAAATATTTTTTGGATATAGATAAAAATTATATTTAAGAATAAATAATAAATAGGCGATAATTACAATTTCTTTATGTCATAATAAATCAATTTAAAAAAATACAACTTATAATAATTTTTAAAATTCCTAAGTTATCTTAAATTATTATTATCTTTATTATTATTGGTTCTATAGGTTAAATGAATGGTAGATAATATGAAAAGTTTAATAGAATATAGTTTTGATTAAGATTAATAAATTTTTAATTTTCTTAATTTAACATACCTAAATGTTAATAAATATTAAAAATTAGTTAGATACTACTAATTGTTGTATAATTACACTTAAATTTGTTTAAAAAAAGGATTAAACAAACTACTAAATTAAGAATAAATTAAAAATTAAAAAAAAATAAGAAACTGATATAATAATATATAAAATAAAGATAAATAACAATTTTTATTAATTAGAAATTCTTTAATAGTTTTGTATTATAAAACTTTAAATAAATATATAATTATAATATATATTATAATTATAAGATAATTAATAGTTAGGTTTTTATACCTCATTAATATAGACTATTATTAAGTATACTTAAACAAAATAAGATAGATTAAAAAAAAATTGTACATTATAACACCTTTTTAAATTTTTTTAGCATATCTAAAAAAATTTTATTTAAAAAATTAACAATAACAATAACAAGTGATTTCTTTTTGAACCGCATCCTTGATGAGATATCTTTATTAAAGAACCAATGACAATTATTATTAACAATTATAGATGTATTATGTATAATAATATATATAATTATTTCTGAATATATCAGATAAATAAATAATTAAAAAAAAAAAATTTTAAGAAAATTTTTTTACTTATTAAATAAAAATTTTTAGTCTTAATTCTTTGAATTCATATAGAGAACAATCCCTACAAAGAAACCAATAAGAGCAATAGCAATAACACTTCCCAACATAATTTTCAATAGATTTCTCTTAAAAAATGCTCCAGTGCCACTTTCTTTAGCAGATGAAGTACCAACAGCATTAAGGTCACACAAAACTTTAAAATTGTCAACTCTTTTATCATCTTGTACTAATTTTTTGTTCTTTTTATCATAACTAAAAGCATTTGTTGATACATAAGTATTTTTTTCACCTTTATCATTCTCGTATTCAATAGCAATTAATGAACTTTTTCCCTTTTCACAGTCAAATATCTTAGAAAGATCACCACTTTTACTTAGATTAATAAATAATTTTTTGTCATCTCCTTCAACGTCCTTCAAATCAATTGTTTTTAACGAAGATTGTTGTTCACCCTTGTCAAGACTGTTTGTAAAAATAATGATTCTCCTAATTTTACTTTTATCAATATTTTGTATACCACCTGCTGCGATAAATAGTTTCTTATTATTATTATCTTCTTCTGAATCGAAAGAAACTTCTAAGTCTTTTGTAGTTTCTTGAACTTCAGGATTAGGTACTCTTACTTCTCCAGTGATAGGTGGTGGTTGTTGAGATTTATTTTCAGAGTCTTCAGAATTAATTTTAGGACCACCGCTATTAGCTTCAGTAGAAACAGGTGTTGTTGTAGTTGTTGTAGTTTCAGCAGAAGTAGGTGTTGTAGTATTTTGAGTTTGAACAGTAGATGATGATTCAACAGTAGATTTAGATTTCTTATCATTACGTGGAACAATATCTTCTTCAACTAATCGAAAACCTGATTCATTAAGACGAAAAGTCTTTTTAGACACAAAAATAGTACCATTATCATTGTCATCATCATTTTCACTATTATTATATTTAATAGAAATTAAAAAACCTTTACCTTCTTTTTCACATTTAAACTTTTTCATATCATCTGATGTTATATTAATAATAAGTTTACTATTACTATCATCATCACCATCTTTTTTAAGTTTCAAATTTGCTATTTCAATTTTTACTTCCGAAGATTCTTCTTCTTGTAAAATATTGATTTCGGTAATTTTTTTTATATCAATATTCTCTATATCTTCGATACTTTCAATTACTAAGCTATTACCTTCTGAACATAAAGAAACATCCATATTTTTTGTAGTCTCAGAATTTTTTCTATCAGAAGAATCCTGATCATCATCTTGTCTTTCTTCTCCTCCTCCTGTTGCTAAAATGTTTTTAATACTGATAACTATTTGAGCTAATCTGAATGCTTGCATACCTTTTACTTCTTCTTCTTTTTTTTTTGTTTTTTCTTGCGTAAAATTTTTTCTTTTATAGTTTTTTTCACAAACAAAAAGGAGGGGGAGGGTGCGTTACTATTCTGTCCCTTTTAAAAAAATTATCCTTAAAATTACGTTATCTTATTTTAATATGTGAATTGTGACCAATTTTTTTGTGTTGTTTTTTGGTTGTTGACGACACTTTTTTTGTTTTTTGTTGTTGTTTTTTTTTTTTTTGGGTGTGAGATTTTCAAGGGAAAAAAATTTTAGCCAGAAAAAAAAACAATAAAAAATTTAAAATAAAATAAAAAACAAACTTAAAATATTTTAAATAAATTAAGCAAGTTTTAAAAATTTTTAGTATATTTATTGTTTCGTGATAATTTGCCCATTAATTAAGGGATATTAAGGGTGATGATGCTGAAAAGGAGTTTCAAATTTATTTGAAAACTGACGTAATATATTTTAATAAAGGGTTATAATAATAGTAATAGTGGTAGTAATAATAGTAGTAATAGTAATAGTGGTAGAGTGGTGGTTTTTGTTTTTGTAAAAGTTTGAATTTGAAGAATTAAAAATTGTGTAGATTGGTTTAAATTTTAAAATTGGATTTATTTTTTAATATTATTTTTATGTTTGTGATAAAAATTTTTAGTTTTTTTTTTTTAGTTTTTTTTAGTTTTTTTTTTTTTTTTTTTTTTTTAGTTTTTTTTTTTTTTTTTTTTTTGTTTTTTTTTGTTTTTTTGTTTTTTTTTTTTTTTTTTGTTTTTTTAGTTTTTTTTTTTTTAGTTTTTTTTTGTTTTTTTTTTTTTTTAGTTTTTTTTTTTGTTTTTTTTAGTTTTTTTTTTTTTAGTTTTTTTAGTTTTTTTTTTTTTTGTGCTAAAAATTTTTTAAGAAAAAAATAATACTAAAAAAATATTTAGTTATTTTATTATACTATAATAACAAGTTTAGACAATAATTTAAAATAGATAAATAATTAAAAATAAATAAAAAATAACTTAACTACTACTATTACTATTACTACTACTACTATTAATATTATTACTTAAAGAATAATCAGAACCCAGATTACAGAAATATTATAAATTATAATATAAACTTTTTAATCATTTAGTAATTTATTAATTTATTAAATTATCGATTCATTGGTTGTTTTTTAGTATTATTTTCTTAGTTTAGTTACTTGCAGGGAAAATACAACACAATACAATACTACTATAATAATAATACAACAACAATAAACACTTTTAACACTAAAATATTTATAAATTTTATACAACACTAACAACTTGTAAATAAATAAAAAGTAAAGAATATAATATATATATCTTGTAACTATAAATGTTAATGAATTATACAGGTATATATATATTATCTAATAAAATAATACAACATATACTACATTATTAGGGAAAAAAGAAGAAGTTACCTAATATTATATTTTTGTATTGTAAAAATCACTTTGTAATAATATATAATAGCATCATAATAGTTTAATATAATAATATATAAAATATATATGTTATATTATGTATATATATATTTGGATTTAGTTATAAATTGTAGTTGAAAAAATTTTTTTAATTAATTATCAAATTGTAGCTAAAATTTTTTTATTTAGTATTTTTTAGTATTAAATTTATTATTTTAACTGTTTTCTCTTTTTATAAAAGTTTTAATATTATTCTATAGGAATTAAATACTACATTTTATTATAACTATACACTTATACTTATATATAAGTAAATATTTATACATTTACACTTATACTTATATATAAATAAATATTTATAAATGTTGTTGTATATGAGATAACCTATATAATATTTTTTTAATTAAATTAAACTAAATATAATATAATATAGTATAATAATATAATATAAACTTTTTAGATTTTATAATAAGATAAAATTACTAATATAATTCAATAAATATAATCCAAATTATATCAGATTCTAAAAGATCTACTAGATTATATTTACCTTATAATATGTATATCTACATAATATATATGTATATAATATATGTGTTATCTTTCCAAAATTTTTATACGTAAAAATTAAAATTATCAAATATATATATAATACCTTAAAAAATATGGTAAATAAAAAGTTCTATTCTTTTAAAAATATCTACCTCTACATTATTATAATAATATAAATATTTATATGTATATATCATCTCTGTATTAACTTTTTTTTAATATTTTTAATATTTTAACTATTTTTCTTTAAAATTGCTAAAAATAGAAACCTAGATTATAAACTAACCAAATTAGAAAATACCTGTAAAATTTTTTTATAAACTTTTAAAATTTTTATTAATAAATATTGTAGAATAATTATAATAAATAAAATAAACAATAATTATAATTATAATAAATAAATAATAATAAAAACCATCTGATAAAATATAAACACTCAAGAACATTAAAAATCTTTACAAATTGGTAATAAATAAAAAAATTTTAACTAATTTCTTTATAAATTTTTATTTTTTAATATTTTTTTATTTAATATTAATATTATTATATATAGTTATTAAATAGTTATTATTTTTAAAATGGTATTTACCAAAAGATATAAATTATAAACTATTTAGTAATTAAAAAAATAAAAAAATAAAATTAAAATTTTTTTATTCTACCATTTTAACTAATGTGTAACTAGTAATATTATTTATATTAATATAAAAATTATAATAACTAATAATATAAAAATATAAAAATTATAATAATTAACAAAAATATGCCCACACACCACCAACACTCATCATCATACTTCAAAGTAAAGACAGACCTTCTTCTCAGAAACCTCACACTCACAGATGGTTTGAAATACGGTGTAGATTTTCTTGTGTACAAAGATGCGCCGGATAAGGTTCATTCGGAGTATGGTGTATATGTTGTGAAGGATTGTGATATTAGTAATACTACTAATAATATAAATACTAATTATAATATTAGTAGTAGTAATTATAGTAGTAATAATACTAATTATAGATTTCAAAATGAGTTGTTAATACCATTACAAAGAGTGATAAACAGTGTTGGAAAGAAGTTGGTGGTAGCAGTGGTTGATGAAGATAATGATAAAGTTAGATATATAAAAGTAGAGAGATTTGAGAAGTTTTAAAAAAATATAAAAAAATAAAACTTTATCAAAAATATTAAAAAAAAAAAATAAAAAATAAATAAAATTACTAAAAAATTAGAAATTAAAATAAAATAAATAAAAAATTAGAAATTAAAAATAATTCTTAATATAATATAATATTTTTATTTTTTGATATTTTTGATAAAGTTTTAAATTCAACTGATCAATAAAACTTTTTTCATAAAAAGGAGATTTTTTTTTCCAATCACTAAAAACTTTCAAAATCTACTTTCTTCTATTTATTAAATATTCTTAATACAATAATATAATATAATACTAATACAATATAATAATACTAATAATATGCTACTACTTTTAAAATTACCATTCTTATTATTTAAATTTATAACAACAAATTCAACAACTTTAAATTCAACATTAGCTTCAAATTATTTATCTTCTTTATTGTCATCTCCACTTAAAAATCATCCAACCTTTACATCAACACAGACAAATCACGAAATGTTGCAGGTCTATCCACATATAGTAGTACTACTACAAATAGTTTTGGCAACAAAAATTTAATAACAAACGGCCCTGTTGAGGAATTGTCTGTAGGATTTGGTAAGAGTGGGTTATCAAGACGTGCAGATCAGATTATTAATGAGCAGAATGAGTATGATACGGAGGTGTTGGCAGATGCTATGAAGAAGTTTTAAATAAATGAATGAAAAACTAAAAAAAAAAATAAAATAAAAATAACTTTTTAAAAATTTTTTATAATATTTATAATTATTATTAATAATTTCTAAATTTTTAATTTTATTATTATAAATAACTTTTAATATTAGTATTAATATTTCTAATTTTTAATTTTAATTTTTTTATTTATTTAAAAAAAAAATAAGAATAACAAAAAATTTTAAAAAAATAATAAAATAATTTTTAAATAACCAAATATGGCAAGAACCTCCTACCTTAACCCTAAAAAAACCTCAACATCTGCAAAAATTACAAAAAAAACAGCAAGAAAAATATCAACCACTACTAATAAATCTACTAATACTAATACCACTAATAATAATAAAAGTAATACTAAAAATACTAAAAGTAGCAGTAGAGTGGATGATAGTGAGAGAAGTAGTACAGAAGAAGTAGAATCTAATAATACTAACAATACTACTAATACTAATACGAATAGAAAATCATCCACTGGTAAAAAGAATTCAAAAAATTTAACAATAAAAACTCCCACCATTTCACAACCACCATCAGGCAAACACACCTACAACAACAAAACTAATACTAACAACAAAAACTATAACAAACGTAAACACAACATAACCAAAGAGATAAAATTCTACCAACAAACTCTAATCAACCTCATCCCCAAAGCGAAATTCGAAAGACTCGTCCGAACAATGACCGACAAACGGTTTACCTCGAGATCTATAGACGTTCTGCAGGAGGTTACGGAGTCGTATATAGTAGAGTTGTTTACGCAGGCGTATAAGGCTGCAAGGCATGGGAAGAGGGTTACGTGTTTTGTTAAGGATGTTGAGTTGGTGATGGATGTGCAGGGGAGTGAGTTTTATGTAAAGGATATTTGAATTAAAAAAATACTATTAAAATATATAATATTAGTATTATTAATATTAAATTATAATTTATAATAATATTAGTATTAAATAAAAATTTAAATAAAAAAATAAATTCTATTTTATATATATTATTATTAATATTATTAATTATAAATAAATTTATTATTATTATTTAAATATTAATTATTAAATAAAACTAATTTAAAATACTATTTTATATTTATTTACTATTATTATAAATTTTATTTTATATATATTTATTATTCTAATATTAGAGTTAATTTATTTATTAAAAATACTATTATTATAAATTATTAAATATATATATATAATAATAGTATTTTAAATTAGTTATAATTTTTAATTAATATTAATAATAACTTTATAAAATATTATTAAATAAAAATAAATAATTATAATATTAATTAATAAAAACAATTATTATAATTAAAATGTATTTTTGTATTTACGTATAATAACATCATAAAACTGATAATAAGGACCATAATTAATATTAAAATCATTAATATTAATACTACCACTACTATTTATATTACTAATATTATTAGTATTACTATTAATATTATTTATATTAGTAAAATTATCAAGATAACTTATTGCTAATCTTGGTCTAACAATTTCATACTCATTTTCATTTTCTTTTCTATTTTTATTAAAAAAGTATAAATCGAAAGATCCAACCATTTCAGAATTTGTAAATAAAATTATTTTATCTTTTTTAATATAAAAGAGAAAATAATTTTATTTACAAAATTTATATTTTTATTAGTACTATTAATATTAGTAGAATTAGTATTTAAATTAATATTATTAGTATTTATAGTATTAGTATTATTTAAATTACTATTATTAGTAGAATTATTATTAGAATTACTAAAAATTAAAGGTAAAACAGGTGCTACTCTTTTTCCACCCTGAATTACAAACATTGAATCAAAACAAAGAGATGTTGATTTTTTAGTATTACCTGGCCATGTACAGTTATTTAAATTTTTAGTATTTCTATTAGTATTATTTCTATTAGTATTTAAAAATTCTCTACTATCTAAAACAAATCCAATACGAAGAAATGATGATAAAGAAGTTAAACTGTAAAAATTTGTTAAAAGTGAGGAATAAGAAAATAAAAATAATTCATCATCATTCTCTTCTTCTAAATTTTTATTTAAATTACTATTAATAATATTTTTATTTAAATTACTATTATTTATATTTTTATTAGTATTTAGATTACTATTAATAATATTTTTATTAGTATTTAAATTATTAATACTTAGATTATAATTATAATAATAATTTTCTTCTATTCTCTTCTTTTCATTTACTAACTTTACTAAACTTTCAGGAACCTCCACCTCATAAAACCTTCCAAACTCAATTTGATTATTTGTTATAAAGAGTGAGTGGTTTCGTGTATAATTTTTATTAGTAGTATTATTATCTATATTATTAGTATTATCTATATTATTAGTATTATTAATATTATTAGTATTATTAATATTATTAGTATTATTAATATTTTTAATATTATTCTGTTGTTTAGATTCTATAAATTCTATAGATTTTATTTTTTCTATAGGTGATGGTAGGAGGATGGGTGATTGTGGAAAAATTAGGGTGTGTCTGGATGGACGGTGGAAAGGTGTAAAAGATAAAGATGGTTTTTTCATATTAAAAATTATTAAAAAATTATAAAAAATAAATTTAATATTTTTATTATTATAAAAATAAATTATTATTAAATTAATATTACTATTATAAAATTATTATTATAAATTATTTTTTTTAATTTTTATAATTTTTTATAATTTTAAATATTCCAATTTATAATAATAATTTTATAAATTAACTATGACAGATGATAATAATACTAATTGTAATAATTTAAATAATACTTCTAATAACTTAAATACTACTAATACTAATAGTAATAATTCTAGTAGTAATAATACTAATAATAACTTAAATAATATAAATAACTTAAATTTAGGTTTAATAGACAATCTCCGAAAATACCTACACATCTACGGAACCAACTTTAACCTGCTAATAACTTTTAAAGAATTCAACCATTTAACAGTTAAACAGTTAAAAAGAAAATATGTTGAGTTATTAGATTTGTATGAAGAGTCTATGAATGTTAGAATTGCAGAGATTAAGAGAAATTTAAAAATAATATAAATAGTAATTTAAATAATAATAGTAATATTAATTTAAATAGTAATCTAAATACTAATGAATCTATTGAACTAAATAGTAATAATAATAGTTCATCAGATTTAATTTTAAGTAATGATTCAATAAATTTAGATATTAGTAATAATATAAAAAAGAAAAATTTAGTAAAAATAATTTCAATTAATGATATAAAACAACCAAATAATTTTAATTTAAATATTAATAATACTAATATAAATAATATAAATACTAATACTAATTTAAATAATATAAATATAAATTTAAGTAATATAAATTTAAATCTACCACTCTTCACCGTAACAAAATCACTCAACAATAAAACCTACACACACTCAAACTACAAATTAAAAAAGATGATTATAATGGCAGATTTTATAGGTTAATTCAGGAGTATTATTTTAAGTTGGTTGGAAAGGTTTGGATGGTGGAGAATGTTAAAGGGTTGGTTAATTTTAATAGTAATCTTAATAATAATACTACTAATAATATTATAAATAATAATTTAAATACTATAAATTGTGGATTTAGTATTGTTAGAATTAATTTAAATACTAAAGAAACTGTTTTAGATAATCTTTTAAATTTAGATAATTTAAATAATACTAATATTAATAATACTGTAAATACTAATATTATTAATAATTTAGATAATACTAATAAAAATTTAGATAATATTAATAACTTAAGTAGTATAGATAATAATTTAAATATTAATAATAAAAGTAATAAAAATTTAGATAATACTAATAATACTATTATAACTATAAAAAAAAATAAAAATAAAAAATAAATTAAATATTAAAAATTTAAAAAAAAATAATAAAATAGAAATAATATCAAAAAATAATACTAATAGTACTAATACTAATAATATAAATACTAATATAAAAGATAAATTTACTATTGAACTTATACAAAAAATAGAATCAGATCCAGAAGTAATTGAAGATAAATATTTTGAAAATAGTTCTTATTATGATGATTTTATTAACAATATTAGTAATTATAATACTAATACTAATAATATAGATAATAATATTAATTATAAAGATAATAATACTAATTATAAAAGATTAAAAAGAATTTTTATAAAAAAAAATAATTTAAATATTAATAAAAATTTAAATAATTTAAGTAGTATAGATAATTTAATTAATAATATTAATACTAATATTAATATTATAGATGATAATAATAATTTAGATAAAAATTTAACACCATTTGATATTCAAACAGGTTCTTATAAAAATATTTCATTATTAAAAAATAATCTTAAAAATATAAAAACAAGAATTTCATCTCTTAAACCAGAACAGCCATTTTCTACTATTAATACTAATAATACCAACAATACTAGTAATGCTAATAATAATACCAACAATACTAATAATACTAATAATTCGAATATTATTAATAATATAGAATCACTCATAGAAAATTCTAAAAATATACACAACTCTACGATGACAAACTCGATAAACTGAATGATATGGTTGTTGATAGTGTTCAGTTGGTGGATGTTTTAAGTAAAAAAGGGTGTAAAGAGGTTGAAGAAAAGACTGATTTTCTTGATATGACTAGATTTTAATTTTAGTAATATTAATATCAATAAAATATATTTTAATTAGTTATAAAATAATATATCTATATTTATAAATAGTATTTAATTTATATTTATAATAGTATTTTAATTATAATAAAAATTTTATTTTCTTTTTCTTAAATTACCACATTTTAAACATTTAATATTAATAAAATTATTATTATCTAAATATAAATTATCTAAATTATTAGTATTTAAATTATTATTATTAATATTAGCATTTAAATTAGTATTATTAATATTTAAAGTAGTTGAGTTAAATCTTAAATAAATTAAACATATTTTACATATTTCTTTCTTTATTGTTGGTATTGGTGTATGTGATTTATTAGAGAGATGTTTTATTTTTTTAGAATATTTTTTTCAATTTTTAAAAAATATTAAAATTTTTATTTGAATTAGTATTATTAGTAATATTAGTATTAGTATTTAAATTATTAATAGTATTAGTATTAATAATAGTATTTTTATTTAAATTAAAATTAAAAATTAATTCATCTGAAAGTTTTGATATTGCTTTAGATGAATTATGTAAATAATTTATTGAATCTAAACTAATTTTTTTAAATTTTTTATTTTTAGTTTTTAATTTTTTTTTAGACATTTAAAAATTATTATTAGTATTATTTATATATTATTAGTATTATTATTATAAAAATATAAATTATTTTTTATTATTAGTATTATTAAATTAAAATATAAATATTAGTATTATAAAGTTTTATTAAATTATTATTATTAGTATTAAAATATTTATATATTATTAGTAGTATTATAGAATATTATTATTAATATTATAAAGTATTATTAAATTATATAAATTATTTAATATAAATTAAACTACAAAGTATTATTACTATAAATTATTATTTATAAAAAATAAAAAAAGGATTATCAAAAAATAAAAAAAAATTTAAAAGGAGTTAAAAAAATATCTTAAAAAAGGGGTAATAATATCACAATACTAATAAAAAAATTTTTTTTTATATATATTTTTATAAATAAAATATCAATACTAAAATAATAATAATATTAATACTAAATAAAAATATTAAAAATAATAAAATGCAATCACCCAACCTTCAATCACAAATATCTCTTCTAAACTATAACTTTGATATTATAAAACTTTATTCAACACCAACAGGTTATAAAGTAATATTAATTTATACTAAAAATATTATAAATACACCAACATTAGATTCTAGTAATACTAATACTACTAATAATACTAATAATATTAATAATACTAATAATACTAATAATATTAATAATACTAATAATACTAATATAAATAATACTAATATAAATGACTCGTATAGAAAAGTAGAAGGACAAACAATAATAGTTAAACAGTTTCCTTTCAGAATTCGAAACGTTGCAGGTGTTATTAAAAATAAGAATCTTATTATAAGTTTTGAAAAGGTTGGAGAATTTACCAATAATTTAGATATTAGTAATAATAATACTAATTTAACTAATAATTACTTAAATTATAATAAAGAATATTGGAGTAGTGTTGATAAAATAAGTGGTGAAGAGGAGGTTGAGATTATTTATAATGATAGGAAGTATGATTATAGTAGTTTTGATAAGGAGTGGATTGATAGGCAGTACAAATTTAGTATTGTATTTTAATATTATTAATATATTATTATTAATATTATAAGTAAATAAATTTAGTATTATATTAATAAATATTACTACTTTTAAATAAATAAAAATAAAATTTATAAATAAATATTACTTAATTGAATTAAATATTTAAAATATTTAAAAAAAAAAAAAAAAAAAAAAAAAAAAAAAATAAAAAAAAAAAAAAATAAAAAAAAAAAAAAAAAAATAAAAAAAAAAAAAAAAATAAAAAAATAAAAAAATAAAATATTTATAAGAATAAAATATTTTTTAATATTCAAAAAAAGGAGTATAATTTTAATAATATATCTGATAATAGGAGTAAATTAATTAATTATCACTTTACATTAATTAAAAAGTTATAATACTAATATCTATAATTTTATTTAATAATAATTTTTATATTTTTTTTTAAATAATTAATATAATAATTTTTAAATAATAATAGTTTTTATATAAATTTTTTTAATAATAAATTTTTTAAAATAATTTTTGTGTTCCTTTTTTAATCACTGTAATAATAAAAAAAGGATACAAAAAGAACACCATTATAAAACCATTTTATAAATAAAAACATATTTTAATAAATATTAAAAATATTAAAATAAAAAAAAAAAAAAAAAAAAAAAATATAAATAAAGAATTACAATTACAAATAATATGACTATACTGCAAACATCATTAGACATTTACTTATCATCAATCGGGTTCTGCATATTTCTAATGCCAAGAGCAGTGTACTCGTTGGGTGAGTTTAGATTTGTGGTATTTATGAGTGTGTTCTCGGTATTGTCTGTTGTGTCGTATTTTTCGGTGGGGTTTGGGCTTAATGTGTTAAAGTTGGATAGAGATAAAGAGATTATTAATAATAATAAAGAGAGTAATAAAGATATTAATAATAAAGAGAGTAATAAAGATAAAGATATTAATAATAGAGATAAAAATAAAAATATTAATAAAGATAAAATTAAAGAGAATGTTAAAGTTAAAAAGAATGTTGTTGAAGTTATGAGTGAAAAAAAATTAAAAGATGAGGAGAATTTTAGTAGTAATAAAAATTTAAATGCTATGAGAAAGAATAGTATAATATTCAAATCTAATAGTAATAATATTAGTAATAATACTAATAATACAAATACTAATGAATCAGATATAAAATATATTATTAATACTAATAATACTAATGTAAATAGTAATAATAGTAAATCACTGCTAAAAGTTTTATCAAAATCTTTATTCATTTTCTATAATGTTTTTGTTATTATTACCATGTTTTCATTCTCTATTTTAGTACTTTCTTCAGTAATTAATACACTGAATATTTTTTCTTTAAAACTTTTATCTCAGAGTAATAATATAAATAATACAAATACTATTAGTAGTAGTAATAATATAAATATAAATACTATTAGTAGTATTAATTTTATTAATATTATTAATAACTTTGCAAATAATTATAAAAATTTATATAAATTTTTATTATTCGGTGTTGTTGGTACTTTTATGATAATTTTAAGTCATAGAAGTTTGAGAAAAATAGTTTCTATTTTTTCTGTAGGTGTTGTTGTGGTTTTGGTTAGTGGACTTTTTATTGTTTTAGTTATTAAGAATAATTTAATTAACAAAAATTTTAAATATAATAATATTATTAGTAATAATTTAAGTACTGGTAGTAGTACTACTAATATTACTAATAATATAAATAGTAATATAAAAAATTTAAATAGTAAAAAAATGGTGATAAATTAAAAATATTCGAATCCATCCTCCTCATCCTATTCTCCCTATTCGGAAACCACGTCTGCTTCGAACGCTTTAAAACCTGCAAAACCCTCAACCCACCCCAAATCCTCCAAATCTCAACCCTATCCGTTTTCTTCTCCTCCGTCTCCAACATTATCATAGGCCTTATCAGCTACAGACTTCTGAACGGGCTCGACTCTCTAGACAGCAAAACTAATCTGATTGAAATTATAACTGCAAAAAAAAGCGGTTTTAATGAGTTTTTTGTGGAGAATGAGTATGGAAATTGTGTTTATGTTGTTTTTAATTGGATTGTGTTTTTGCAGTTGTTTGTGTTTGTTTTTAATGTTAGTTGTAATATGAGTGTTATACAAAAGTCTTTGAATGAGCTTGGGATTAGAAATTTTATAAACTATTTTTTTAATATTACTAATATTAGTAATACTAGTAGTAATACTAATAATACTAATAATAGTACAAATAGTACAAATAGTACTAACAGTACTAATACTACTAAGACAGAAAGAATTGAAAATTTTATTATAAAATATTTTGTAAAATTTCTTATAAAAATTACATGCTTTTTTTTTTAAGACTGAAAGAATATTTCAATGTACTGGAATATATATTATATTGATTATGGTTTATGTATTTCCTTGTATGATTTGTATTGTTTTAAATTATAAGTTTAGAAAGAAGAGGAATAGTAATATTAGTAATTTAAATACTAATAATACTAATAATAGTAGTAATAGTACTAATATGAAAATTCTAAAGTATTTAGATTTATATTCTAAATTTTTATTAGTTGGTTGTTTTATTTTTATTGTTTTGTATATTTATAAAATATATTTTGATTAATTTTAATAATATTTTTTTAATTATGATAATAATATTTATAATAGTACTTAATATTTATAATAGTAATATTTAGTAGTATTTAGTAATATTTAATTTATAATTAAATTAGTTGGTTATTATATTTTAACATTTATTTTAAATTTATGCATAATAAAAAACCTTTTTCTAAAATTTCTACAAAATATTTCGTATTCATAAATTTTAATAAAGATAAAATATGCCAAATTTGTTATTGTAATATTAAAAAATTTGATTTAGCTACTTATATTAGATGTACACATGAGTTTCATGCTAAGTGTTATTATAAGTGGAGTATTATTAATATAAAATGTCCAATTTGCAGATATTAAAATTTAATATTATTATAAAAATTATAAAAAGTTATTTAATTATAAAATTATTTTATTTTTTTATATTATCAATTACTAATTTATAAAAATAATAATTAAAAATTTATAAAAGTATTAAAATTTATAAAAATATAAAAAGTATTATCAATTTATCTATAAATAAAATTTAAAAGGAGTTTTTACAGATTTTTACTGATATTAAATTTTTTTATAAATTTATTTTATTTTATTTTTCTATTTAAAAAAATTTCTCAACTTCAAAAACCTGATAAACTCCAATACAAAATACAATACAAAACAATATAAAACCTATGAAAACCTCATCATACCTAATTTTCACAATCCAACTATTCTTCTCTGCCGGTTTCTTTATCCTATTCATTTGTTTGATATATGAGAAAGCAGATAAGCTTGAAATTGAAAACAGGCCTAGTAGTATTAGTTTGTTCTTGTCTGATAGGAATGTTACTTTAAAGGATTTGGTGAGTGCTGAGCCTGGTGATGATATAAAGGCGGAATTTGAACAATATTTGGGTAACAACAGTAATAATAAAAGTAGTAATACAGCTACTAATAATAGTAATACTAATACTGCTAATAGCAGTAAAAACGGAGGAGGAGAAGATACTAAGAACATAAAAGAAGTAAAAAAAAACTTTCTAACTTATCTTAAGTTTTTCAAAATTGCAAACAACTATTCTGATAGTAAAGATAATTTGAAAGGTGTTAGTTTTAAATGTAATTTTAATTTGAAAAGCAAAATGATGAGTGTTAATGATTTTTCTTCTAAAAAAATAAAAATAAAAATCATAATAAAAAAAATGATAATAAAAAAAATGATCAGAAAAAAAAAAATAATTTAAATGATCAAAAGGATGTTGAATTTTATGTTGAGAATTTGAAAGTTTTTATTGATAGAATTTTGTTAATAACTAATGAAAGGAGTGTTAGACAGAAAGTTGAAAGGTTGGCTTTTCTTGATATTTATGATAAAGCAGATTCTGTTAAGTTCAAATTTAAAAATGGTAGCATTAGTAGTAATAATAGTACTAATAGTAATATTAGTAGTAATAATAAGGATAAAGATGATAGTAATAGTAATAGTAGCAGTAATGATAAAGATAATATTAGTAATACTAAACAAGAAAAATTTATTGAATTGGTTGTATTACAATATAAGAATGAATATTTAAATGAATTATCAAAATATTCTATTAAAAAAAAATATACAATTAAATTTTCAGATGTGAATAAGGAAATAGCAGCTGATCCAATTGTTATTTTTTATCTTTTATTATTAGATTGTGTTTTAGTTAAAGAAAAAAAAATTAAAAATTAAAAAAATAAAAATTTATTTTAATTATTTATTATTATTACTAATTAAACTAATTTATTCTAACTAAAAATAAATTATAATTTACCAATAAATTTATTTTATTATTATTTAATTATTTCTAATTAATTATTATATTTTTATTTGTTTATTTATCTATTAATGATTTAGTGTTATTAAATTTTTTTTTTTTTTTTTTTTATTTTTTTATTTTTTATTTTTTATTTTTTTTTAATATTTTTAAAAAAAATGTACATCAACAGTACACAGAAAATTCTTGAAAAAAGAAACTACAAAGTACTCAAAAACCACCTAAAATTCTTCATAATATCAATAATAATTTCAGAACTAATAAACTTTCAATTTTATAGGATTGATCGAATTTACATGTTAATAGAAATTTTTCTTTATATATTGTTGGTTATTGCAAAGTTTAAAAATTTTGATCTAACCTATTCTATCAGAGAGATTGGACTTTTGCATGATATTATTCATGTGAATTATTTTGTATGGTATGGTAAGTTTGTGTGGGAGAAGAGTTACTTTCTTTATTTGTTGCTTTTTATTAGTTTTTATTTTGATTTTCTTAAAAAATAAATAAAAAATAAATAAATAAAAAATAAAAAAATAATATAAATTATAAAAATAATTTAATAACTATATAAAAATAAAGATATAAAATATTAAAAATATTAAAATTATAAAAGATATTAAAAATATTAATGTAATTAAATTTTTGTTTTAATAATATTTTATTTAAAAAAATTTAATTTTTAATTTTAAATTAATTTTTATGCAAAAGGAACTGAGTATAAGCTTTACAAACTGCAACATATTCAAAATAAAAGAAGAGATAGAAACACTTCTAAAAATTAAACAAAATAATACTTTAATTAATTTATCAATACATTTAGATATTATTGATACAAGCTATTGTAATAACATAACATTTGGTCCTGAAATAATAAATGAAATTACTAGAAAATATTCTGATAAAATAAATTTTGATATTCATTTAATGACAGGAACTACGAATATTTTAAGAAATATTAAATTAGAGAATGTAAGAAATGTTATTATAGGATGTAAAACTAAAATATATTCAACAGATATTGATACTATTAATACTAATAATAGTAATAGTAAAAATATTTTAATAGTTCCATGTATTGATTTAGATGAGGATGTTTCTGAAGTTAATATAAAAAATAATAAAAATGTTTTACTAATGGCAGTACAGACAGGATTTGGTGGTCAAAAGTTTAATAAAAATGTTTCTAATAAAATAAAAATATTAAAAAAAAATAATGTACAAAAAATAGGGGTAGACGGTGGAGTTACTTTAGAAAATATTAAATTTATAAAAGAAGCTGATTATTTTATAATTGGATTTGCATATATGAATTCTAAAGATAGAAGTGAATATATTAAAGAGATTATTAAAATTTTAATAACTTCATAATAATTTTTTTATATAACTTATAATTTTTTAATAATTTATAATTCATAATAATTTATAATTAGTTGTTAGTATTATAATTCATTATAATTTTTTTAATTTTTATTATTAATTTAATAATTTGTTAATATTTTTTTTTTTAAATAATAACAAAAAAAAATGGGAAATTCTTCTTCTAAACAAAAAAACACCGAAACAGACACCACAATCATAAACCAAAGACGCAAAAAAAGAATAAAAGAACGCCAAAAGAAAATAGAACTACCTGAAATATATCCAAAATACGAATGCAAACTACATTTACTAAAACAACAAACTCTCACAAATTTCCTAAAAATTGAAAACAAAATTTTAGGGAAAATCGAAAATTCTGACGATAATGAGAATAAAATTACTATCAGAAAGTTGGTTGACCAGATTAGAGGTACTCCTATGCTGATGGGTACTTTGGAAGAGTTCGTTGATGATAATAATGCTATTGTTTCGCAGTATCTTGGACCAGAGTATGTTGTACAGGTAATGTCGTTTGTAGATGCTACAAAACTCGAGCCTGGATGTTCCGTTCTTCTAAATTATAGAGACTGCTCAGTTGTTGGGGTTTTCGAAGGGGATGATGACCCTACCGTTAGTAATATGAAGATTAGCTCACTACCAAAGGAGACGTATGCAGACATAGGTGGTCTTGAAAAACAGATCCAGGAAATTAAAGAGAGTGTTGAACTTCCACTCACTGATCCCGACCTTTTCAGAGATATGGGCATTGACCCTCCAAAAGGCGTCATACTGTACGGTCAACCCGGAACTGGTAAAACTCTTCTCGCTAAAGCAGTTGCAAATGCAACTAGTGCCACTTTTCTCCGAATCGTTGGATCAGAGCTCGTTAAAAAATATTTAGGGGAAGGACCGAAACTTGTAAGAGATGTTTTCAAAATGGCCGAAGATTGTGCTCCTTCGATAATCTTTATCGATGAAATTGACGCTATCGGAAGAAAAAGAAGAAATGTTTCAAGTTCTGGTGGACAGGAAATTCAAAGAACGTTGTTAGAATTGTTGAATCAGTTGGATGGTTTTGATAAGAAGGCAGATATAAAGGTTATTATGGCTACCAATCTTATTTCCTCATTGGATCCTGCTCTGATAAGACCAGGTCGTATTGATAGGAAGATCGAATTTACAATGCCAAATGTTGAGACCAAACTTAAAATTTTTAAAATTCATACGAACACGATGAATTTGGAAAAGGATGTTGATTTGATGGAATTGGTTGCTTCTAAAGAGGATTTAAGTGGTGCTGATATTAAAGGAATATGTACTGAAGCAGGAATGAAAGCTCTTAGAGATGGCAGATCTTCTGTTATTTTTAAAGATTTTATTTATGCACGAGAAAAAGTCTTTTCGTCTAAAAAATCTGCACTTCCTGAAAATTTGTACTCATGATAATTTTTTTAATTAAAATCAATAAATCTTAAAATCTATAACTCTTAGAATAATTATATTCTTAAAAATAATTATATTCTTAAAAATAAAAATATTCTTAAAATTTTTTTACTAATTTAAAAATAACTTTAATTTAAAAATAACTATAATATAAAAAATATATAGAAATATACTGTTGAATTAGGAAATTTAATTATCTTTTATATAACTGTTCTCTTTAATTGCTGCGTTATATAATCTACCTAAGTAAATAATTGAGAATATGAAAACAGTTATAAAACCCCACGAAACAATAAGTGCAAAACCTACGGTATCTCTAAACTTTTTAGAATCTATAAGTGCAGTAGATGTAAGTATAAAAATTGATCCAACAGCCTTACCAATTTTTCCACACATACTATCGTAAACACTTTTGTATTTACCCCTTTTTCCAGGATCGATTTTCATAGAAATATTTTCCTTACAAAAATCAAGAAAAGAATATTTAAATAACTTTATACCGTTGCAAATCATACATCCTATGATTATTTCACTGTATGTAAGAAGTTTTAATCTTTTTTCACTTATATTTTCAGGTAGGAAGGTTGATAATATTCTAATAAAAAAGTTAGAAACTTTACCTTCTAACGCAACATTAAAAGTATAAATTAAGAAAAGACTTGTTGTACCGAAGAATAGAAAGATAGGTGTTGTTAAAGCAATCTTTGTATAACCAAATATTTGAACATTTTTTTAAGTGGTGATATAAAAATACATATAACTGATATGCCTAATAAAATTTGTGCTATTTATTGATATTTCATTGAAACTGCAAAGTACGGAACTGAGAAATTGTCTGAATAAACCTTCATAGAATCCTTAAAGTTTATCTCAGAAATATTTATAAGAAAATTATATATAATTGTTACTAATGACATTGCAAAAACAAAACCTGATGAGAACATTAAAGTAAAAGTACCAGAGAATGATGCTGTTTTTTTCTTTGACTTAACTTTTGAATTTTCAGATTTATAACAAATAGGCTTTTCAAAATATTTATTAAGAAATTTTAGAATTGTAAAAATAACACTTGAAAATATTCCTAACAATAAAAAAACAAAAAAATTATAATGATTCCTTGCAGAATAACTAATATTTTTTGTTAACTTTTGAATTAGTAGGAGTAACAAACCAGATGATAAAAGAACAATATTAGCAAATATCAATAAACCAGGTAGGAATCTTATAAATTGTGAAGTTGGACACAAATAGTTACAATACGTATAAAACAACAAGGCTTGAATCATAGCACTGTAAATTTCAATGGAAATATAATTCATAACTGGAAGATAATTCATAAATGAAAGAATGACTGGTGAAAATATGTTTAAACCATAAAATAAATTAATACCATCTGCATCATAATCTTGAATTAAGAAATTTGATAATTCAATGTGTTTTCTCAAATATACAATTAACATTCCAAAACCGAAGAAATATATTGAAAATCCCATTATCATTGTTGTAATAATTTTTTTTACATGATATTTAGTTAAAAAGAATCCCATCATTCCAGATACAAAGATTATAATAGGCAAGACAAAAAATAATTTTACTGCTGAAATACTTGATGCTGAAGGCATTACTTCCATAAGAAAATTATCTTTAACTTCTCTTGTTAGAGAGTAAATAAAAGTAATCATAGCAAATACTAGTCCAAGACTATAGAACATCTTTCTTTCTGGAGGGGCAATATTAAAATATCTATTTCTAGACATTTCTAGTAGCTGTTCCTCTGTGTATTGGAAAGAGTTTGGAGTTGTGTTTCTTGTTTCTGACATAATTTTTTTTTTTAAGATTTTTTTTAAATAAAAAAAACTTCTCTATTTGGTAAAAAATATTATTTTTTCCTAAAAGTTATAAAATATTATTAATTAAGTTAAATAAATATTAAAATAAAAAACTTCGAAAAACACACCTCCTCCTATTATTCAGAAATAAAAAAACATTTTTTTTTAATTAAAAATAAAATTAGAAAAGATTACTTATTTGATATTACAAATTAGTTTAGTTTATAATTAGGAGTACTTAAAAAACAAGTTTTTATATAAATTTTTTTAGTTATATATATAAACCTAAATAGAGAATAAAAATCATTTAATAAAATCTATAAAATTAATCTTTATACTTAAAAATCAAAAACTTACGATATTATTGTGTAAATTTAATTCTAAATTTTTTTATAAAAGTTTTTTACAAATTTTATTTTTAATTAAAAATTTAAGTTTTTAAAAAATAGGAAGAAAAAGGAATTACCGTTTTAATAATAATAAATAATTGTTATGATGAATATTTTATTTAGTAATAAAAATACAAATTTTAATTACTTAAGACGTAATTTTTAATAATTAATTTCTACAATCTATAAAAAGTTTTCTTTTCTTTTTTATTTTATTTTATTTTATTTATAAGAGTTATTTTTTAAATACATTTTTTTAAGTGTTTTATATTATTATTTTAACATGTAGTATTATTATAAAACTAACAAGTATAAATAGAATTTATTAATAACATACTCAAACATTTTAACTCAATTTGTGTTAATTCTATTTTCTAGAATAAAAAATATTATTAAAATAAAAAAAAATTATAGAAATTTTTTAACTTAATCTTTCTTATAACTTTAAGAGAACAATAAAATAAAGAATAGTTATGATATTATAAATTATCAAATTAATAAATAAATAAATAATTAATTCTTTATTTATTTATAAAAATAAAATTTATACTAATAATTTTTTTAATTACTAAAAGAAATTTAAGAAAAAAAGAAATTTATTTTAAGTATTATTTTATTTGCTAATTATTGTTATTTAATTTTATATTAATTTTAACAAATTTGTAAAATAATATTTATAAATATTCTTAAAAAATATTTTTTATAAATCGGTGAAATCAAGTATATTCCTTATAATTAGATCATAATTTAATTTAATAAACTTTATATTACATAATAAATGGGTATTTTTATTGATTATTATAATTTTTTAAATATATTAAAAATAGTAAATATTTATTACATTAATAAATAAATTTAAAAATTATTTCTATTAAATTATAATACTTAAATATATTTTTATCAATTTTCTTTTTAAAGTATTTATCTATCTATAATCTATAATCTAAAAAACTAAACATTATAATTTATATTTTATAGTTTTAAGAATTTCGTAATAAAAATTTTTAAATAATAATATTATTATTACTATTATTACAAATAAGATAATACAATAATAGTAATATTACACTCAATATACAGTAAAATTCACTTATTTTAATTTTATTATTTAATTTTTTATTTATTCTAATTTTTAAATTAACTAAAAAACAATGACACGAAAACTCGACAAAAAAATTCTATACGTTCCAAAACTTTTATATTTTTGTTGGTCTAACTATTTTCACATTACACCACTTTAGATCATCTTTTATCACGGAAGAATTTAATGTTAATGATAATATTTACAGCTTAATGTTCGGAGTAATAATGCTTTGTTCATTTTTCATTAATATTGTTATAGGAGGAATAAAAGATAAATTTTTGGGCTTTAAATATGTAATTCTTCTTGTAATTATTCTTAAAACCATTTCTTTTCAATCTTTGTTTTTATTTAAAAATTTTTATAAAGAGAATAAAATAATATTTTGGTTGGTAATTAGTTCGTATTTAACACTTAACGGATCAGTTATTGGGTTACTTGATAATTTTACATTGGAATATTTGTCTAAAAATAATTTTAGTAGAAAATTATATGGAAAACAAATTCTTCTTTCTACAATTGCATTTCCAGTAAGTACAATTATTATAGAAAGTTTAATTACCTCGTATAACAAGTCCGGTATAAAAGAATATAATTTTTCAATTTTAAAATATTATCAAGCAGTGCTTGCATTTATTTCAATATTTATAATATCAATATTTGTTGAAAATGATTCTCCAAATATTATTAAATCTAAAAAAGGAAATTTTAAGAAAGATTTATTTGAATTAGTAACAAATTTTACATATTTGATGTTCATGGTTATTATATTATTAAACGGTATAACAAAGTCTGGAATAAGTATGTATTATTCTAAATATATTGATAGAATCCTCTTACTCAAATCATATTCAATAAAAAATAATAATAACACCACGACGCCCGCCTTCATTATTTCATTTCTTGAATTTTTTACTAAAAATGTAAATGGAACTATAACAATATTTTCTAGTGCAACTGAAATTTTAATGTTCTTCTTTTCAAAAAATATAATCTCATCAATAGGATTTTATTGGCCACTGATTGTTGGACAATTAGCTCAGTTAATTAGATCTACATGTTATTATTTTATGAATAAAAATTTTAAATATAAATTCATTGGATGTTGCCTCTTGGAAACTCTTAGAGGAGTAAGTTTTGGTTTAACGCATATTTCAGCCGTAAATATTGCTAATTCAATTTGTCCAAATCATTTAAAAGCTACAAGTCAGTTGATTTATAGTGGTGTTATTACAGGCTTAGCAACTTTTGTGTCAGGGTTAATACTGTCTAAAATATTTGTAAAAAACTTTGAAAATCATTTTCAAAGTTTTTTTTTAATTTTGATTTCAATTACACTCATCAGTATATTTTTATTATTAATATTCAAAAATAAATTTATGGTTTCTATAAAAATAATAAAATAACAATGGAATTCTAAAAAACATAACCCAAAGATCTTAAAAATATTTTTAGAATTAATTTGTAAATATAACATTTTTTATAATTATTAACATAATAAGGAAAAGATTGATAAAGATTTTAATAATTCCTTAGAGTATATTTTTATATATATAATTCTAAATAAATATAATCTTATAAAAATGAGAGGGATTAAAAAATTAATATGATTTTATAATGTTGAATATTAATTTAAATAAATTATTTATCTGTTAAACAAACCTGTATCAATCAATTTTTTAATATTATTATTATCACATAGATTGGTAAATTTTTTAGTATATAATAGAAAATAATAAATAGTAATAAAAGATTTTCAATAAAATTTTCTTTTTTTTTTTAATTGAAAATTTTTTATTACTATTTATTATTTTGTTTATTAATTTTTAATATATTGTTAAAAATATTTATTAGAAACTAAAGAATAATTAAAGTTAATCAATAAAATATTATTTAATATCTTCTTAAATTACTATATCACATTTAAAAGAAAATAATAATTATAATAAAATTAATATCTAAATATTCTCTTTTAATATTTAACTTCTTCAAATATTTTATTAATAAATTTACCAAACTTATGACTATTAAAATCCTATAAATATACTTCATCTTTATCATATATTTCATTTTTATTATTAAATTTTTAAGATTAATTTTACTAACATTTATTACTAAATTTTCTACAATTATCAATCTTTTATCTTAGTTTTTAAAAGTAATAAACAACACAATTACAATTATTAAACAATAACAAAGATATATATTAAAATAAGAAATACTTTCAAAATAAAACAAATAATAGGATAAGAAATATTAATTATCTCATATAAGTTTGAAATTACTAATAAAACTAACTTTTAATCATTTTTACTGTTATTCTAAATTATTATTGTTATATTAATGTCATTCTTATCTATATAATAATTCATTACTAGACATAATGAAATAACAATAAAAAACATTTAAGCATCAAAATTAAAATATTTATTAGTATTATTAAAAAAATATTCTTAACATAATAAATTGTAACTTTCATTAAAATATTAAGAAAATTAGAAAAGTAAAATTTTTTAATATTTTAATAACTTTATAAATTATTAAAAAATTTAATATCAATTGATCAAAAGAATGAAAATTAAAAATTTTAATTATTTTTAAGATAAAACAAAAATCCAACGTATCCAACACCAATAATCACTAACATAATAGAAAGAAAAATCATCATTGTCTTATGTCTTGTAAAGAAAGACTCCTCATTATGTTTTTCATTTTCATTAGGTTGAGGTTCATTTTGTTGGGATTCATATTGTTGAGGTTCATATTGTTGGGATTCTATTTCTTTAGGTTCTGTTTCTATGATAGGAAATAAATGCTTGAAATTTTCATTCCTAGGGATAGGTTTAATAGTATTATTTTTAATATTAATAGTAAATGCTTTTTCAGATGCTAAAAAATGTATCTTATTATTAGTTACGTATATCATAGCAATTAAAATACCATTCTCTCCAAATCTATGAAAATATTCTATTATTGTTTGTATATCTAATTCAGTATATTTTTTATAATCTTTTGGTATTATAGAATAATCTCTATTATATTCTACAAGATTAGCTATATTTTTTATTTTATTTAAATCGTTTTCAAACATAATAAAACAGAAAATATTATCTTCTTGAATTTCTTCTCCCTCATTAATTTCAGAAACTGTTAAAGTTCTTAATTTTGGATCATAACATGTTTTAAATGTTCCAAATTCAATCATCTCAGTAGAAAAGTTACCATTTTTTTGATCAAGCATAAGCATTAGTGAATGTAAGAATTCAATATTTTTACTTATTTCTGTAGTTTTAATTTTATTTGTTTTTTCATCTAAATAAAATGCTTCTTTTGAAAATAATTTTATATTTTTTCCAGTATCATCTTTATAATAAACTATTAATAACATTTCTTTGTCATTTATGCCTTTAAGAAGTTTTATATCATCTTTTCCAATTTCAATGTAAGTTTTGCCTCCATTTGCTTTCAAATTATTTTTTTGAAAATATCATCTATTTTTAAAAAATTTCTAGAATCATTTATTTTTTGTGAATTGTAACAATTTTCAATAAAAGACACCGAGATAATATTTTCATTTGTAATGTTTTGAAGACCTTCTAGTTTATGTATTTGAATAGTTTGTTCATCTTCATTAAAAATCATTTCAAGATCATTATCGAAATATACTAATGAAATTTTTAATCTATAAATAAAGTCTTTTTTTACTATTGTTTTAAACTCCGATTTTTGTTTTTCGATATCGTTTAGATCTGATAATTGATTGGCATCTTGGTTGATTTCTGTTGCTATGAAGCTTTTGAAGAGAAAAGTAAATTGAGCTAAATTGTAAAGTTTCATATTTAAAAATTTTTTTTTAATTTAAATTTTATTGATAATAGGAGCTTTTTAATTTAATTTAAAAACATATTTATAATCATAAAATTTAATGCTTTTGAAATGATAAAACTTTAAAATTTTCTTGTTGTTATTTTATAAAAATAGAAGTTGTTGAATTTTATGTTATATTTACAATATTTTTACATTTACAATATTTTGAAGTGTAAAACTTTCTTCTGCTTTTATAAAATTTTTCAATATTTTCAAATTTTTTTTAATAATTTTTATAAATTTTTCTAGGGAAAGGAGAGTTTTATTTTGTCATTTTATTACTTTAAAACTAAGATCTTCTTATTGTTTAAACATTTAGAGTGAAAGTTTAATCTATAATAAAGTGATGTAGTAATTGCATCATTTAAATTAAAATTTGATAATTAGATTTTTATTATAAATCTTAATTTCTTAAAATTATACATAATATTTGAATTCAAAAACTAATAATTATTTAAAATAAAAACAAACAGATCTAAATTAATATAAAATAAACAAATAAAGTTTATTAAAATAGATGAATTTTATAATTATTGTCTATTCCTATCTTTACTTATTAAAATTATTATTGAAATACTATTAAAATTTTTATTATTAAAATATCTTAAGATTACATAAATTATTATAACTGTGAAAATATTAATAATAACAATAATTTCATCCTATAATACAAATTAAAATATTTAATTACTCAGATTTTTTGTAAAAAACTTTCCTCTATAAAAAATTATATTTAATAATTTAATTTTTCTTACTAAAATTTCTATTTAAAAAAGAAAAAACACTTTAATTATTATAAATTACATATATTACTACAGCTCCAATACTAAAACATTATATCCTCTAATATTAAATTAATTAACATTTCATAATTCATACAACTATTACTGACATATCAAAAATATCCTAAAAACAATAATTTCATAAAATTTATTCACCAATAAATTACAAAACGAATAACTGCAGAGTAACATATAAAAACAATTTGTATAATCTTAAATATTATAAAATATCAATTAAATTACAATATTTTTTTTTAAAATACTATTAATATTCAAATTGTAATCCTATCTATAAGAATATAAACTATAACTACTAAAGTAATGAATTTAGATTGATATAATTTTCAATATATATTTAAATTATTGTGATTATTAAAAGAAATCAAAGATTAATAAAATTTTAAACTATTACAAGTACTTCTAAAATAATCAAATT
>NW_027289602.1:0-3295 GCF_016086655.4 Lepeophtheirus salmonis | reverse complement strand
TCTTCTGGATTTTGAATGAGCACCTTCTAAAAAGATGAAAAATATATAAGATAATATCATAACTCCTAATTCTTTCATTCTTTCTATCTATCTAGGGCTGTCACAGCTAATATAATCAAACGTCATGACAGCTAAGCTGCTCTACTCTCAAACATTCTTCAAATTGTGAGGGTTACCACATTAACTTTGGGTTTATTTTTTTAACATACCGAAAAAATTCCAATAATACATAAATTCTTGAATGAGAGCAAATGAATAACTTATTGAAGATTTTAAAGGGAAAAATGGTATAACAAATGGTGTCCGTACTTTATGGAGACAGTGGACTCTATAGAGACAGTTTTGTATCTATATTTTTTCTATCTCCATATACAAGACAGCAGATTTATGCCATATTAGCTTGCTTGATGAATTTATGTAACGTGTTTGCCATCCAACAATATAAAGGGGGATTAGCAGATGAAGGGAGGTGAGAGAAGTGAGGAGGTTGATCTGCATACATGCCGTTCCTAGGAATATCCTATGCACACATCTTCTAGATACTCTCTTCAAGGGATCTCGATTCTTAAGGTCATGTACAAGTTCTGTAGCCCTCCTATTTGTCATTTTACCACTATTTCCAAAAAAAAAAAATCAACCCTAAATTTATTCTTTCTTGAATTTCATTTAATACACATATTAGAAATTCAAATTGATGATCCCAAGGCATATTTTTACATAATATATCTTATATAATCAATAATGTTTATAAGTTCAAAATGATCTTCATAATATTTACAAAAGTGTAAATACATTTAGACAATCTCCCCCGGGATTTATAATTAAATTCAATTTATAAAAACTAAAATAACTTCATGCCTTGAATCTAAATTTTTTTGAAAACGGAGATAAAAGAATAAATAGGAGGCTTTAGAACTTGTACATAAAACACTAGATTCCCACTCTTTGTCCAACAATTTTTAATACATAATTTTTGTGTAAAAAAAATTATTTTATATTAACTGTTCGATTAAATCTTAACAAAGGCTTTGAAAACTAATTTTATTTAAGCTATAGAGTAAGCGGTATTTAAGTAATAAAAAGTGGATTAACAAAAATACTTTGATTAAATAATTAGGTATAAGAATTCTACTTTTTTTAATATGACGTACAGGCCTTTGGCTACTTTGGTTATTAGAAGTCCATTCACAGTAAAACTTTTAATTATTTCGAAAAAATTTAAATGAAAAATATAATTGTAGGTTGACAAGTGAAGCAATTATTTTTATTAGCATTTATTTAATGTAACGTTCAAAGGCAGTAGCTCCTCTAATCCCTCCCAACCAAATAAAAGGAATTTTTGAAATTTTTTCAACTTCAAATAAATGTTTTTAAAACCATTTAATAACATTCTTTACTGTTTTTATTCTTTTGACATGATCTATTTTTCAGAGATATATCATTTTTTCTTCAATAATTTTGATTATATGAACCAGTTATAAATGGTTATTTGTGGACGACAAAAATTATTTTATAACTTTTGTTTTGCAACCTTCAAAAAATTGGAAGGCTTGTATTTTTTTACAAATGATATTTATTACTGTTTTACACAATTTGTTTAAAAATGTGGTTTTTAATGTCCCTTGCAAATGTTGATTTGGTAATTTTTCACAGAGAAAAAATACTTGGTTGACCTTGAATACAAAACTTACTAAAAGTTGATGTGAAAAATGTGGATTTAATGGAAAAAAAACATTTTTTTACATCTTGGATGGGATTTCGCGATGGGAGGATTAAGACTATGCAATCCCAGTGGATGAATAGATACAATGACTTTGTTTAATATAATATTTATAAATATTGAACTGAAGCCATTTACAAGTCTATTAATCAAAAAACATAGTATTTATTTCAAATATTTCTTCTTAAATATCTTCATAAAAAATATGACTAAATAGTTGTAAGTTAACATGTGGAGGCATAATTTCCATAAGATTCCTTATAGTGTTGTGTTGTTAGGGTTTAACTCCGACCCTTCGTAATTAAGAAAGTTTTTCAACCCCAAGAATATTAGTCTTTAATTGTTAGAGTTAATATTTATATAACTTGAGCAAAAGAAAAATGATATTAAAGGATAAGCATTGTTTTTATTTGTAATGTTTGCATCTCAATAATATATATTTTTTTTTATAACAGACAAAGTTTAATGATTTTTAAGTTATTATATAATGAGATACTTTAAAAAGTACAAGCCTAAATATATTCTATCATGAAATGCATTGAATAAGCATATTGGATAATCAAATTGGTTATCCCGAGAAAGACAAACAAAATTTTTGTACAATATATCTTTTACAAATAATAAAGAGAATGGGAAAAATAAGTGCGTCGTATAATTTACTCATATAAGTTCAAATACTCCTTATAATATATAATAAAAGTCTACGTAAAATATGATAAAAAATTTAAAAATTTTCCAAATAATTTTAGAAAAAAAAAAAAAATTTATACGCAGACTCCGAGAATAAAAGTAATATTATATAAAGGTTGTATATATAATTTAAGAAAAATTCTTTCTAATAGATAAATAACATCTTGTGAGTTCCAAAGTTTTGTCTACAATAGTGTTGCATAATAACCAAGATGGAGAAAATTGACATCGGTACATCTCAATCTATTTCTAATACTACCTAAATTTTTATTTTATTGTGCAACTTGTCGAGTTTTTTTAACTTTTGGAAGAAGGGATTTATTGAGTGCAATGTTCTAGAGAAATCAGTTCATTATGGAATGTTTCAAATTTGCATGTAAATGAAGACTATTAAAATCTACTGGTCGTAGTTATAAATCATTTATACACCGATTTATAGACGTCGTATTAAAATTTTAAAAGATTTTAAACAAAAAATATGAAAAACATTAAAAATATCTTATTTGATATCTAAAATAACTGAAATATCTGTCAATTTTAGAATTATTTTTACTTTTTAATTTGTCCAATCTGTTTTTTTTGATCAACGCCAATATTCATTCTTTTAGAAGAAATTTTTGTAAATAGTTCATTATGTTCTTAAAACTCTAAAATAAATTATTATTTAAAAAATTTTATATTGAAATCGGTAACATTCAAAATTCTCGAATGGGAGTCCAGTATTTCATATATCGACTCCGCAGCCCTGCTATTTAACCCTTTTATCACCGATTGCACAACATTTGGTAGAAAGTTTAGAAAGATATTTTATTTTCCTTAAATTCTCAAAAGAATAAATTGTAGTTGGAGCAGATATGTTACAAGAATAATTCTCCTCACATTCAG
>NW_027289601.1:0-2652 GCF_016086655.4 Lepeophtheirus salmonis | reverse complement strand
ACTGTCAGATTCAAATAATTGCACCTACTTTTTGCTTTTACAAAGCATTACACAAAAAAAACTTTAGATTTTTTTCCACAATAACATTAAAATGCAAATTATGTCGCTCAAAATCAGTCTGAGCCAAACTAATGTGGCATTAATAGAAAGATTTGTTTCAGTTCTATTCAATGAAGTATGAATTGACTTTGTAGGGCTTTGTGTTTTTAAGATATGATCAATTTTCTTACAGAGGTAAATTTCCCTCTTTTTTCTCTTGTTTGTTTTTTAAAGTTTACTTATCGTCATCAAAATATAAATATTGAAAAAAATATATTATTGCTGAAGTCTTTTTCTTAGTATAAGTAGAAAAACTAATACTTTAAAAAAGGTTATCTTGAAGAGTTGTAGATTTGCTTTTATGATACCCCAGATGACGTCATTATATCATGCTTTGTCATCTTCCATTATATCTTTTGTTGGACCGAACTAATTCGGTCCAACAAAAAGCTCGGTCACATAGAAAAATTTGGTCTAGATCTATCTATTGAAAAAATCAGTCTAGTTGGGCTCCAAAAAAAATGGGTCTAGACCGACTTTACAGATAAATTGTTTATAACATGACATCATATGTATTTTCAAGTAAAATGACGTCATACGAAGTTTAAACAGAGATAGTTTGGATGAATTTTAATCCCCTCGTCTCTCGTGGAATACCAAATTCGAACATCTCTTCAGATGGATGATCAAGTTAGAAGTATCTTCCTTCGACTTCTTTTGGTCATAACTCTTGGACAACATAAAAGTGAACTTCTTCCTGCCTTAATGAATTAAAAATTATCTTAGGCCTTATCAATTGTATATATCGTGGACTTTTGAGGTATTTCTGGAAAAATCAATGACAATTGATCTGGAAAAAAAAGAAAATGGTCTCTCATAATATATGAGACCAAAAAAATTGTTTAAGACCGGACCAGAAAAAAGAATCCGTGCTGGACCGAGTCTCAATACTAGTTGTAACGTTTTCTTCCCTTAGCAGAGTTTACCTTAAATATAATACTATAAATAGATGTGTGTCTGAACTCTCTGAATCATTAATATGGCACTCTTAGCGACAATGATAGTTTCCAGACTGCGGCAGAAGGCTAACACCAACTGTTTATGTAGTCCTCCGTCATGGGATCCCAGTGCTGACTGACAGTCGCTTTGAAGACCTTGATGTTTGGATGACGGACAATGCAGGCCTTCCCCTCGACATGCACCCAAAAGGTGTAGTCAATGAAAGAGCCTGTTTTCCTCTCCAACGTTTCAGACTTGCTGACAGCGTAGACGGTGGCCCTGGAGCACCCAATTGCTGGGACTGCGAGAACGGAAATTTTTCGCTCATATTCAAGTGTCATTTTCTAGACTTGTACGTAAGCTAAAGAGCTCTTTTGTGTTTTGTTTTGATACTAATTGTTTATGCTTTAATATATCAAAATATGAATTAATTTTAATCACACAACCTTAATTAATTATTGATTGAGTAAGTGCTCAGATTTCAATTGACCACCCAGTAATATTCAAGTATAATTGATACCTTTAGCAGGCATAAAGTGTTCTTCGTTTTCCTACTTTTTTTTAGATACTTTAACATACAGTTTGGACGTTCAAATTTGAAATGTTCTTTTTTGTATATTCTATATATGATCCGTTTGCAGTGACGACAGCCTGAATACGGGGGCGGAAACTACTGCAAGCATCAACTATCTTGGCCCCCAGATATGCAACGCACTCCTCCTCAATGATTGCCTTCAGCAACTCCAAATTTGAAGAAGGAATGGGTGTTTACTTTTCACAAAGATTGATACTTTAGCTGAAATAGGCAAAAACATTAAGATCTGGAGATGATGGAGGGAAACAGTCTTTTGGACAAAAAATTTATAAAGGGTTCATCAGAATACTCTGAACTTTTCCCCCCTGTGTGGACCGGTGTACCTTTCCTACTAGAATATATAATTGTCCAATGCAGTAACGATCATTCTGATGGTACCATAGGTGACTTTGAGCTCATATGCATGGGGTCTTATTGATTTTGTTGTGTTTGTCATGATACTCTCTTTAAAATCTCCTTCATTATGCCGTTCTTTACAGCAAGGATTGGCAACCCTTTGGATTTTGGGGACCAAAGAGCTTTCGCTGCAGAGTAATGGTGGAAACAATGTTATTGAATATATAATTGATCTTCTGGGTGTTAAGAGAAAGCGAGTATAAATACCCTTTTACACCCTTTTTTTAAAATAAAAAAATACTAATTAATTAATGAGACACTTATTTCTGCTTATTTTGTGATATTTTTTCTATATCAGCTGAAATATTAGTCGATGAGAGGAGCAAAACTTTTATAATGGTTATGTGAAGTTTCATAGTCCCATTTAATGTTAGACAACTTTCATTTTGGATTGGTATGCCTATAGTTAGATGATTGGTCAAGATAAGATGACGGGCCGGTCAAAATTAACTCGTGGACCAATATAGTCCGCTGGCCCTGGGTTGACGACCTCTGATTTAGAACATAGGGAGTTGTCCCTGATCCTAACTTTCTCTCAAGGCTTACTCATTGCCTTTTTCCGCCTTGCTACACATTTCACAGTGCTTAGACTGATACTTTCTGTGTAGAGTTGATACCCGTTG
>NW_027289600.1:0-1007 GCF_016086655.4 Lepeophtheirus salmonis | reverse complement strand
CCCAAGTGCATTGGCCATAGAAAGGAACAGGTGGTAGTCACTTGGTACCAGGTTCAAACTGTATGGTGGACGCATAAGAACTTCCCATCCGACCTCCCGGAGCTTCTGGCGAGTCATCAAACATGTATTTGGCCTGGCGTTGTCTTGATGATGTCTTGTTGTCTCAAATTCACCAATGCTGGCAATTTTGTTCAATCGCCAGGCTCAAATTGGTGAGTTGTTTATAGTAGAGGCTAGAATTGAGCAAATATATATATATATATAAACCGCTCAAACCAATGTTGTGCAAGACAAATCCGAAAGAGTGTTGGTCCTGTAAAAATTGCAAATTTTCTTGGTCGCTTTCAAGGAAGTAAAAATGTAAAATATGGTAAATGCCTTCCTTTTAAACCTCCATACTCGACAGACAATAACTCAAGACTGAACCAGCCTAACGCAATACCCTCACGCCTTTGCAACCCCTTATTGTATGACCCGATGTGACCAATAATGCACAAGATATACATAGCCTTAAAAAGGGGTGGGAAATACGAAGTTACTTGTTCCCCAACCTAATATAATATAAATGGAGATTTTTAAAATAGTATATAGAACCACAACTAAAAAACGATGAACTATTACAATAAATATTAATTTGAAATCGTAAGTAGTTATAAATAGAAAGTGAAACAAATTAATAATGACAAATGACACGAAATTGATGTTATTAATATTTAATATTTCAAATGGATTCGACAAATTATAAGGGACAAATGTAAATTATATATATACAAAACATAATGAGACGTTTTTTACAGAAATTACTATTCTAATTATGAGTAGAAATAAAATCCGTCATTTTCATATCATACTTCAAATCCATGTAGAATCCTCTTTTTTCGTCCTGTAAGTAATTTGTAAAGCTAGAACAGAAAAGTAAATTAATGTGTTCAGTATTTAAAACCACTTATATTTACATATCAACATGTTCAAATCCATAAAGCATACCCATCTATATACTTGAAGAA
>NW_027289599.1:0-653 GCF_016086655.4 Lepeophtheirus salmonis | reverse complement strand
CCAGGATGACCATTAAATGGCATAAATTAAATGTTTTGTTGATTAAAATACAATATGTAAAAAAAAAAGTCACTCGTCCAATTGGAGTTACATAAAAAAATTAAATAAAACAAAAATACTTCTAACATTATCTTCACTCTCTTCTGCTCTTGAAAGAAGGAAAAACTGAGATTATTAGTCCTTCTAATGGGTTACTTAGAAAGACTTGACATCATTATAAATACAAAACAAATGTCTTTGCCTAGGATTCTGGATAGCAAAGGAAGTAGCAAAATTAATGGGAAAGATATTTGTAAGATAATTACGAAAAAACTTCTTACTAATATTCTTTCATCTAAAAGTGCTGGATAGAATCAAGCCATGAAATTTTTATACTACTCATTAAGTAATGTAACTCTTATATATATTTGTCTAGAATTCAAACAATGGGATAATTCACAAAAGTGTTCGTAGAAGAGTTAAATATTTTTCTCCAGTCCTTACAGGGATCATTATAAAAGATAAAGCCGGTCAAAATGTGAAACTGAAAAATATATTTTCTGTCCTCATACATATGTATATTTTAAGGATATTCTTTTTTTATCTCAAGATTTGGGGAGCTTTATAATTTTATACAACTTTCAGATTACTCAATAACGTTATTCTTAATATCC
>NW_027289598.1:0-1124 GCF_016086655.4 Lepeophtheirus salmonis | reverse complement strand
AAGGGTATTTTTCTGAAAAAATCACCTAATTATCACTTTATTTGTATGCTTAAGTAAAAAACAAACGTACTTACAAATTTAAGTATTCACTGTCAAATCGTTTGGCTGTGAAACGTTAACAAACAAACAAGATAGGCTACAATTCGTATAAATACTATTTCGTCCTTTTATTTAACTAATAAATTGTAATGTACGGATGTTATATTAAATACAAATTACGATTTTTTCTAAAAAAAAAAAAAAAAAATTTAATTTCAAAACTTTAGTATATTGAGGTAAGCTCTAAATATTCATATAAATTATGTCAAATATGAACACCTTCATATCTTTACTCTTTCATAAAAGTGAAATAATTGGTAGCCTATTCATAAGACACACTTTTAGTTGAAAATATAACTGAGTGGCCAATATTTTTACCCTAGCAATGCCCTGGAGAATATAAGGTTGAAAATATAGAAAACTTTTTTCTCGTTATTATTTTGTCATCATTAATACATAGCTATGGAAACACTTGTCTTTGAGGATAAAATAATTATTTTCCCCATTAAGCTGATTAAAAAAATATAAATTTACACGTCATTCATAGTTGAAATTTAAAAATGGCGGATTGAAAATCTAGACTGACAGAAAATTTACGAGAGCAGAATTTAAGAGTTTGAATGACGCATTTGCTTATATTCACGACCAAATGATGATCTGCAGCCCCATGATTCATAATTAGAGAACTGGCAAAGTTCTTATGTTCGAGTTAAGGTAGAGTACTAGAAACTTTCAGGTTCGAAAAGAGCCACATCAGCCAACCTTTGCCCCCCCCCCCACTCCCACAAAATAGGTCTTCCTTGCGTTTGTCTTTTCTTTATAAGCTCTTCAAATCATACTAAAAAAAAGTACAAATCCATAAATTTTTATTTCTTAAAATTTTTATGAAGTACAATTGGAACGGAACGCCAAATCATATTTTTAGCTTTACAGCTCATTAAATGCACGTTGTTCAATTTTGCGTTCCGTTTACAAGCTTGGATGTATCCATTCCAAAATTGTAATTAATTCATCGATAAATAACTTAGAAAAAAATGATTCCTAACTTTAAGGTATAACATTTTGGATGCAAGCGTAATTTTAGA
>NW_027289597.1:0-963 GCF_016086655.4 Lepeophtheirus salmonis | reverse complement strand
TGTGAAATGCCTTAATAAATTTTTGCACTGGTTTAACAGAATTATGAGACAATAATTTATAAGCAGTGGCGTATATTAGGAAGATTTTTCGGTCCCCTTTACAAGGGTGAACGGTTGATTTTCAGTGGTGAACGTGGGATATTTAAACAGGGCAAATGCTGTAGCATAGAATAAATCTTGCTAGAATATCGTCCAATGAACTGTCTGACCATTACTTTCTTTAAGCAAACATTGGGAAAAATAAAATGAAAAGGAAAAACTCTAGACGGAAAGTCAATGCCGACCTATTCACAAAGGAAGGAGTATAATGGAGTATAAAATGCACGGTGCAAGAATGAGCGAAATGTTTTGAACTATACTATTAAGTCAAACAATTTAAACCTCCTTAAATATTTAAAAAAAAATAACGGATGAAGATAATGAACGAGATTATAATATACCATGAAACGGTTACATCGACAGAAAATAAATTATGTTCACAAGTCTTGATGTTCTTAACTGGCATGTATACGTGGTGATGTGTTTGAGAAAAATGAAGAAAAAAATGCATGTGTTCTTTATCATGATTAGAAGAAGAAGTTTTTCCTCTCTTTCCTTGACGCAAAGGTGTCAATCAAACTGTCCATGTCTTCATGGAGCACCTTGTCCACCATCACCCTGTCCATGTTCAAGAGGGTGAGGGAGGAGAGCCTCTCCTGGTCCATGGTGGTCCTCATGTAGTTCTTGAGTAACATCAGAGAATATTTAAACAGCATTGATGATGATTTGGCATCAATCAGAAGAGCACAAGAAATAATTAATAAGGATTCCATAAGAGGAGAAGTCGTATTGATACAGGAAAAATTTCGTCAAATACCTTCGGCAATAACTGTGCTTCAGGACAGATTGCCTCTTCTTACCAGCCTAACCATAGTTTCAAATCTGACTCAAGTGACAACCTTGTATACAAAAATAATTTTGAAA
>NW_027289596.1:0-925 GCF_016086655.4 Lepeophtheirus salmonis | reverse complement strand
ATAAAATAGACGAAATTTGGAGTTTTTCGAGAAATATGGTCATTTTAAGCCATATTTGACTTGAATTTCATGAAAAAAGCTTCAAATTGCGATATTTCTTTGCTCAAACGCCTTTATAGGTCCTCAAAGTGCTATATTTGATGATTAAAAGATGAATTTGTAATAAAATAGACGAAATTTGGAGTTTTTTGAGAAATATGGTCATTTTAAGCCATATTTGACTTGAATTTCATGAAAAAAGCTTCAAATTGCGATATTTCGTCATTTAAGCCATATTTGACTTGAATTTCATGAAAAAAGCTTCAAATTGCGATATTTCTTTGCTCAAACGCCTTTATAGGTCCTCAAAGTGCTATATTTGATGATTAAAAGATGAATTTGTAATAAAATAGACGAAATTTGGAGTTTTTCGAAAATATGGTCATTTTAAGCCATATTTGACTTGAATTTCATGAAAAAAGCTTCAAATTGCGATATTTCTTTGCTCAAACGCCTTTATAGGTCCTCAAAGTGCTATATTTGATGATTAAAAGATGAATTTGTAATAAAATAGACGAAATTTGGAGTTTTTCGAAAAATATGGTCATTTAAGCCATATTTGACTTGAATTTCATGAAAAAAGCTTCAAATTGCATATTTCTTTGCTCAAACGCCTTTATAGGTCCTCAAAGTGCTATATTTGATGATTAAAAGATGAATTTGTAATAAAATAGACGAAATTTGGAGTTTTTTCGAAAATATGGTCATTTTAAGCCATATTTGACTTGAATTTCATGAAAAAAGCTTCAAATTGCGATATTTCTTTGCTCAAACGCCTTTATAGGTCCTCAAAGTGCTATATTTGATGATTAAAAGATGAATTTGTAATAAAATAGACGAAATTTGGAGTTTTTTCGAGAAATATGGTCATTTAAGCCATATTTGA
>NW_027289595.1:0-6681 GCF_016086655.4 Lepeophtheirus salmonis | reverse complement strand
GTCTAATTTTATGATTTTGACATTTACTTTATTATTAATAATTAGTTAGATCTCATCGGTAGAGATATATCTATCCTGTGCACAATTGTATATAGCAACTTTAACTGAATTCCCATGTTAGAACAAGAAAAAATTATCTGGATCAATCTATTATTTCAATATTCTGTATTTATAATTTATTATTATTAATAGTTATATGATTTTAATTGTTTAATTTTGTATATTTAACTTAAATGTTTAATGGTTTATTTTTTAGTATGTAGATTATATTTAATTAAAGCCTTCTTTTTTAAACTTTGAGCTTCAAATATATTTCAAATACTCTACTTTGTCGTTTCATTAGCTATTATTCTGAGAATAAGGTTCCTAATGAATTACAATTTTATGGAGTGTGACGTTTTCAAATCTACTGTAACGGATAAAAAACGTCTAAGTCAATTATACGTAGTATATTTTCATTAAACATTTTGCTAATAAATACATTCGTTATACCCTCAAAAATCATAATAAAGCAGGCAGATGATAATCACATCAGTATTTTAAACAATGATACCATATGTATTTCCCCCCTCCTTCTCCTTGCACGCGTTTTTCTCAACAATATTATCAACTATCCTTATACCTATCATTCCAGTTGAAGGGAATTAACATTTTTTCATTGAGATATCCAATTTACTATTCTTCTAATCCTCTATTAATTTTCTTTTTTGTGTATCTCATCTCATTTAATGTAAAGATCTTTCATTATGTATATGATCCTTTAGTCTAAGGAGAAGACTTTGTGAGGAGAGTTATATCCCTGTCTCTGACTTTCTCCGTTCCGGGATGAAATAGATTGAGATATCATGAATCAAATGGATTTCTCCACTATGTCAACACTTATTTAGTGTTTGTTCTTTTCTCTGGATTTTAATCTTAGCCAATGGATTGAGTCAAGTCTCTCTGGTGTTCTCCTCTGCAACTCATCATCTTATCTGTTAAGGAAATACCAAATGCTGTGTGCTCTGAGACTCCTGGGTTTTTAAATGTTCATGCCTCACATCTAATGCAATCTCATACATATATAATAATTTATTTGGTGTTCAGTTCCCGAAACGGGGGAAAGGGGGGTATCAAAATATATTTTCTAAGTACCAGTCTCAGTACTAATTGCCAACCTAAAACGTAAAAAGTTGACTAGGGGGACAAACCCATAATTATTTTGGGGACAGTTTTGTCGTCTAGACCTTAGGGTATATATTGTCCCACTCCGGATAAGTATTCCCTCAATATAAGCCACAACGAATTTATTTGTTACACAGGAGTTCAACTCAAGACATATATACATATAATTAATAATAAATAATGACATAGTACGAAAAGAGGGCAATTTAGAAGTGTGGAAACAAACAAGGTGGAAACATATTTTGAACCTAACTTATTTATGTAAATTAAGCTGAAAGATTTAAATGCTAGGAGGCCCAGGAGACGTTACTGGGCAGACAGATCACACAAGAGTGTGGGATTGATATATATACTACGAAAAACATTCAGAGAGATAAATTCTAGCTCTGAATATTATTACTTTAAACCTAACCATGAAAAATATCACGAGACGGTAGTAGATCAGAATTTGAGGTACACGACCAAATAACTCTAATCCAATCCACATACATATACTAAAGAAAGGGAAACAATTGAGTTGAAGAAGAAATATGATTAAAATTTAATAGTATTCTTTTATTGAACAGGACAACAAATAACCAATAAAGCACCCACTTAAGTTTAGGCATTTCATATGATTGGAATGTGTGCTGGGCGAAGGGAGAATGAGATGGAAAATTGCCATGATTGCATTGATCTATATGCCTGGTATGAGATACTGAATGATTTAAGTCCTGTGCAACGGCTGATTTAAAAATATGAGCACTAGTACAACAACAGAAAGAAAGAGCTCAGGGTGATATATTTTCGGAGAGAAACGGAGTTCTCATAAGAAAATATAAGGTATTTGAAATTCAAAGAAATGATTCAAATCTCGATAGGTCAGAATGCATAGATCTCCAAGAAAGAAAGGATCAGCTCCTCCATAAAAAACAGTCCAAAAGTATAGATTCTGTATTATCTAATCCATATTACTTAAACTCTTATTTTATTTAACGTACAATATTATTTCTATATTATTTGAAATATGTACGTACTTTTTCTAATTATCTTGATTATGTTTCAATTATTTAAATCTATACTTTATTTAAATTAAATATTATGTTGGAGAAAGATATTTACAAGGAATACTTTCCTCCTAAGGGGGTCATTTTTTTATCATTCAAAAATTATAACAATTACATGTATCTAATATAATGTTATAGTATGTGTATGTATGTATGTCACGCGGATTAGCAAGTATGTCATACAATGAAATCTATAAAACAGGTACATCCTATGTACTCTATTATAATACATGTATGTAAAAATTAGCTAATCAGGTAGTAAGGCAAACCAACTTTTCCTTCCTTACCCTTTTGCCTAACCATAAATTTTTTACCTTTTTTAGTAGAAATCCATTGAAAAAAATTAATTTGCTTCGGACATAAACTCAACCCCTTTTTTATTGTTTAGATTGATATCTGAATTATTTAAACTTTTTTTCTGGTTTGCTGACAGATGTCATCTTTTAAATACAGTATAAGCCTTGTAATAATCTTTTGGAATAATTAATCATACATTCAACTTCCAATGTTTACTTAATCATCAGCTTTAACATTGTATCAAGTATGTAAAAATAATAAATTTTTGCAATATTATTTATTATTTTAAATTACATAAATTTCCTTTTAGTCATAACATAATTTTTTCATCAAAAATCAAAAAACATTACTTTTTTTAGAAAAAACTATAATGCAACATTTTAATTTATAATTTTTTTTTCATAACTTGTTAATTATTCTAATCAAATCTCCAAGTACATCAATATAAATGAGTGTTATAATTATAACAAGAAATTAATTTGGTGAGTGTGAGTGTATTTATTAAAGGACTCATTTGACAATCAAATAAATAAAATTTCAATTTATATGAAAAATAAAATTAATAAACATTTCAAAAATATAGTGAAACATGCTTGTATGTGACTCTCTTTAGAGGGTTTAAAAAATGAGTACAACAATTTATATTCAGTAAGCGAGCCCGTTAAAAAAATACAGACACGAAGCAGATTTAAAATATATAAATAAAAGAAAGAAGCTATGAAGTATATAAGGGTCAAACACATTATTGTGTGACATCATTTGTATCAAAGCGGTCAAAAAATGAAGTCTTTTACTGGAATAATATTCCTTGCATTAGTTGCAACATGTGTTTGTGATCAATTCCCAGGTTATGCCACTGGCAGTGGAGCTTCCCCCGTAAATGGGGGAGTAGGAGGACCTTCTCCTATTACCAGACAAGCTCTTCAACAATATATAAGACAAGCTCTTAGACAAAAGACTTCACCACCTCAGCCAGCTCCAGGTCCTGCACCAGGACCAGCCCCAAGGCCCACTCCTGGAGGTTATGGTACACAAGTTCCAGGACCACTCCCTGCTCCTGAACCTGCTCCAGGCCCAAGACCAGCTCCTGCACCGGGTGGTTATGGTGCCCCTGTTCCAGCTCCCCAACCATTCCCTGCTCCTGGGCCTGCTCCAGCACCAGGTGGTTATGGTTCTCCTGCTCCAGCGCCCCAACCTGCTCCCAGACCATCCCCAACTCTTGCACCAGGTGGTTACACCGCCCCTGCTCCCACATCATTCCCTGCTCCCGGACCTGCTCAAGCCCCTAAATCCGCTCCCAGACCATCCCCAACACTTGCACCAGGTGGTAACAGCGCCCCTGCTCCAGCCCCCCAAGCCGCTCCCAGACCATCCCCAACTCCTGCATCAGGTGGTTACGGCGCCCCTGCTCCTGCATCCTTCCCTGCTCCTGGACCTGCTCCGGCCCCTCAACCTGCTCCCAGACCATCTCAAGCTTCTGCACCAGATGGTTATGGTGCCCTTGCTCCTGCACCAATCCTTGCTCCAGCCCCTCAACCTGCACCCGGACCATCTCCAGCTCCTGCACCTGGTGGTTATGGTGCCCCTGCTCCCGGGCCTTTCCCTGCTCCATCTGTAAGACCCACTTCTATACCTGCTCCAGCTTCTGCACCTGGTGATTATGGTAACCCAGCTCCATCTCCCAGACCTGGACCAGTCCCAGCACCAGGGCCATTCCCTATTCCTGAAACTGCTCCAGCGCCAAGACCCGCTCCTGCGCCTGCACCCGGTGTTTATGGTGCCCCTGTTCCAGCTCCAGGCCTTTTCCCAGTTCCTGGACCTGCTCCATCACCAGTCAGTTATGGCTCCCCTGCTCCAGCTCCAAAACCTGCTCCAAGACCATCTCCAGCTCCTGCCCCTGGTAGTTATGGTGTCCCTGCTCCCGGGCCTTTCCCTGCTCCTGGACCTGCTCCATCTGCAAGACCCTCTTCTATACCTGCTCCAGCTTCTGCACCTGGTGATTATGGTACCCCAGCTCCATCTCCCAGACCTGGACCAGTCCCAGCACCAGGGCCATTCCCAGTTCCTGATCCTGCTCCAGCACCAGTCAGTTATGGCTCCCCTGTTCCAGCTCCAAAACCCGCTCCAAGACCATCTCCAGCTTCTGCATCAGGTAGTTATGGCGCTCCTGCACCTGCTCAAAGTGGATATGGTGCCCTTGCTCCAGCCCCACAAGCCGCCCTTGGACCTGCTCCATCCCCACAAGTTGCTTCAAGACCTTTCCCAGCTGCTGGACCCGCATCCAGTGGTTATGGTGCCCCTGCTCCATCTCCAAGACCCGCTCCTAGACCTTCTCCAGTTCCTGCACCAGTTTCAGGTGGTTATGGTAACCCAAGTCCTGCTCAAGGACCTGGACCAGCTCCTGCTGCCTATGGTGTTCCTGCTCTTCCTTCAGTGCCAGTTCCATCTCAAAGACCATCTCCAGGACCAGTCCCATTTTATGGTTAAACTACTTCTTTATAATCAAATCTAAATCTAATCACTACAAATTTTAATTTTTCTAAATATTCTTCTCATTCTTTCTATTTATTTTTATTTATTTTTTTCAAATTCTTGAAATAAAAACGTACATCACTATTTCTTAAAAACTTCACGTATTCAAATTTTTGTACAATTTATAAGGATTATTTAAACTCAGTATTAACATCCCTGTAGTGTAATTAAATATCTTAGACTGTTTCAAAAAATGATTTTTTTGTGTGAATGTTTGGGGTCCAATAGCTCAATTAGACAAAGTTAGACTGAGGATGCTGTTGATTGTTACCCGATTAATTCAAGAAATTCTTGGATCCTTGTTGGTATGGCTTACTCAGAAGATAAATGAAGGTGAGTGGAAAGAAGAGTTGAAACTGAGTGGAAAAACATATATTTCAATATCATTTGAATTGATTTGTCCTTAGATTCATTGTAATATTTAGATTTGCTTATACCTAAGGGTGATAATAGTATGTTGTTATATAAGCATAAATAACTGGGAATATCTCCGGGCATTACAACATAATTAGCTTTTGCTCTAAATCTTTAAGATGGATTTATTTCTAATATTTTTTTTTAGTATATTTATTGTCTAATTTCATGATTTTGACATTTACTTTATTAATAATAATTAGTTAGATTTCATCGGTAGAGATATATCTTACCTGTGCACAGTTATATATATAAACTTCCACATAAAGAAGAGGGGTGATTATCTTTTTGATTAAACTCCCTGTCTCGCTTGTGTTTTGCAACCTAAAGTTATGACATATTTAACTGGATTCCGGTGTCAGAACAAGAAAATATTATTTGGATCAATCTATTATTTCAATATTTTGTATTATTAATTTATTGTTATTATTAGTTATATGATTCTAATTGTTTAATTTTGTATATTTAACATAAATGTATGATGGTATATTTTTTATTATGTAGATTATGTTTAATTAAAGCCTTCTGTTTTAAACTTGGAACTTCAAATATATTCGAAATACTCTACTTTGTCGTTTCATTAGCTATTATTCTGAGAATAAGGTTCATAATCAATTACAATTTCATGGAGTGTGACGTTATAGAATCTACTGTAACGGATAAAAAACGTCTTAGTCAATTATACGTAGTATATCTTCATTAAACATTTTGCTAATAAATATTTTCGTTATACCCTCAAAAATCATAATAAAGCAGGCAGATGATAATCACATCAGTATTTTAAATAATGATAACATAAGTATTTCTCCCCCCTTCTCCTTGCACGCGTTTTTCTCTACAATATTATCAACTTTAATTATAGCATATTAGAAGAGGTCATTGATGCTTAGAAACGCAACAGTGGTGGAGTTTAAACTACTTTGGGACTCAGCCCTTCATTTGCATAACCTGTTGGCCGGTTTTTATTTTTGGATATTACGCAAAGTCCTTTTAGTGAATCAGTTCTTTTGATACTTTGTTCTTTTAAAGATTAAGTTTTATTGATGATTCGTTCTTTTGATGATTCAGTTCGATCCTATGCGCGAATTAGAGTGCAATCAAGCTAATGAACTACCGTGCGATACTTGTATATATTCATATATAATTGAGGTTGAGTAATATATGTAAAAACGATATATTCTATAAATGGGAAACTTACGGCATAAATGAACGAATCACTCATGCAACT
>NW_027289594.1:0-3906 GCF_016086655.4 Lepeophtheirus salmonis | reverse complement strand
TTAATTCAAGTTAAATTAATTCAAAAGTTTTTCAAATAAATACATCCAATAAAACATAATCGATAAATAATACAATAATTGAATTTCAGCATGGAATCAACATCTGAATCAATTATGTTTCCAATGTTTGTCTCTATTTGACCTTACATAATTTTAACACGCGTACTGAAGGAAGAAGCTAAACTTGCTCCTTTTTCCGTCAAAACAGTATTGATACTTACGTATCTTTTCCCTAAAGTAACGTCAGAAGTACAAATCTATAGTTCAAAAGTAGATGAAAGCTTGAAAGCTAGGTAACACAAGCTATAGGAACACGTTACAATTCTACAAATGCTTTCAATGTCAAAGCGATTCTAAGCACAATTAAAGATGAGATTTATGAGATTTATTTATCCTTCTTTATTCCCCTCAACATTTTGAGAAATACAAAATAATAAAAAGTTGACTTTATCTACTATAATATAATATAGTAACTCTATGATTGTAATAAAAAGCTAAGGGGTATTTATATCAAAAACAGAGACAGATACAGACTTTAGACTTACAATAAAAGTTGTTTAGAATTCTGAGTTATGTACCCAGGGATATGTTTAATTATGATAAGACTTTATTCCTGGCCTCGTGAAGGCAAGTTTGTTTTATCCCTGATAAACTGATTTTTTTCATAAAAGAAGATCGAATATCGAATTATTGTACTAACAGAACAAGAGAGAACTTATAGTGAATACGAATTGAAGAAGAGAATTAGGAAGAAGATAAGCGAGTAAGTGTTATTATGGTTGAAGGAGGGACATATTTCTATTTATCTTAATTATAATGGCCAAAAGTATAGAAGAACTTATCTATCGACAAGTTTTACTAAATTCTTGAGTTATTTCAAGCATCAATAAAATAATTCAGAATAAAATACTTTTAATCCAAGCAACACATCAATTATTTTCTTTATACATTCTGTCAAAAAATTACTGGGAATTTTTAAATAAAACACAAATTTCACATTGAATCATTAAAAATTATTTTGTGGCCTTCAAAGTAATCTCCATTGGGTGCAATACACATATGCCAACGTTCTTTACAGCACTCGAACATTTTTAAAGGCACTTTTTGACGTGCCTCCTTCCACGAATTTTGTTTTATGGATTCAATAGACTCAAAACTGGATCCACAGAGTGGCAATACAAGTTTAGGAAACAAAAAAAGACACACAGAGCTAAATCGGTGGTTGATCCATGGAATTGATTGTGTGTTTGCATTGAATTCGCTCTGAGTGATGGTGCGTTATGGAAGCAAACCCACAGTTCTCTTCCATAATTTCCTCAGAATGGTTCGAACTGACTCGTGAGAGATGTGTTAAGGTCATGATAACTCCCTTTTAACCTTGTATGACAATTCTTTCAACACAATTTCACTGTTTTTGATGTTCAAGTTTATGTAGAGGACAAAGATCTTCAAGAACACGGCAGCTCCTTTGGCGATCTCATGGTCCTCCCTGAACTCTTTTGTACCACTCCATATGCACGGGGTTTTGATAAAACTGATTCACCAAAAGCTTTTTTTCTAAGATTTTTAACGTACACATGAAATTTAGCAATCCTTGTAGCATTACTCAAACACAAATTGTGTACCGTGTTTCAGTGTCTTTCAAACTTTGTTGGCGGCAGTCCTGCCATAATTATCATTAGTTTGGCCTTAAAATTCCTTTTTCAAAACAGCATAAGTATTTGAACTTTTGAAAAAAAAATCAAAAATCCAACAGCTATTCAAGAAAAATATTTTTTTTAGCAAACAAATTTAAATATTTACTTTTCTTCACAAAAATTCATAGCTATTACAAAAATTTAATGTTTTGAAAAACTTTATCAAAAATCCACAGCTCTTCAAAAGTAATTAAATTGTTTGGGAAGAAAATTTGAAAAAATTAAATAAACTTTCAAATATTAAACTTTGTTATTCAAAGGAAAAGTCGTTAGTGGGGGGGGGCTAACGCCCCTCCAGCCTACCTCTTAAGGATGCCCCTGGGCTTAGCAAATTATGTCAATAGTAGGAGGGAAGTCGTGATTATAAGTAGAGTTGTAAAAAGTGGGCTTTAGACGAGTTCAAGATTTATAGTTTTTGCAAGCTGTACATGGTTTATTTATTTTCCTTAGGTGTTACAATTATTCAATCATTATTGAAGAAAGAAAATCTCCAACGTGTGAGGTAAAATCGAGGACTTTTTAATAACGAACAAATAAGGTAAACTTTTGCAAGAATGAAAAGGAGTACAACAATGAGGGTTTATCACAAACTTCTTTAATGATATATCTTTCTATTTCTCAAAATTATATCATATGTCTACTACCATAGCCTGCAAACTAGGCCTAAAGCTTGATGAATACCTCTGAAATGGCCGCCTACTCCTGCTCAACAGGACGCTTGAGATCATTCAAAATTCAGTTTTGGGGAGCAAAGATTATCTGCTCAAGTATGCTCCAAATGGCATAGACGAGGGGAAACACTCTGGTGAGGAGATTGGCCGTACCGACCATTAAGTTTTAACCAAGTTAACAGCTTATGGGGTCTCTTGATCTGATTGACCACAGTTGACAAAATTTGATTCCTCGTGACGTCAATGAGGGGGTTTTCCTTTTTATAATTGGATTTAATTTATATTATAGTGTAAGAAACAAATACTCTATTCCCAATCTGGGACTTGGGATAACCGTTTTCATTGTTGAAAACACGTTTATTTACGATAAGGAAAAGCAACAACTACAAATACAAAAAAGTACCATAATTATAAACAAAACAAGGAACGCCGAACAATTAATAAAATAAACAAACGCAACCCCCTTGAAGGGTCCATTTTTTTGACACTTTATCTCTAACACATAGAATATTATTATATTAATAAAGTAAATAATCGTCCCAATGGACTTGCCAAATGCTAAAAATGACATACAACTCAATATACATAAATAATCAAATAAGTAACAATCTTATTTGTTCGTATATTGCATAATTATGAAAAATATAATATATATTTTTGATTGATGTTGCAATAATCAAATACATCTTTCTTATATATCTTATTTGGCTTAATAAACCTCGATATGTTTATCAAAAATTTCAAAAACCCTTCGCTAGGACGGAAAGTTCAGGTGTACATGCAATATCGAATGTATGCTGGTGGAATTGGCCAAGGATGGCCCTATCTCACTGTATGTCACATGACGATCTTGCATTATCAGTTCACGCACGGCATCAATGTTCTCTGACACAACGGCCGTTTTTGGACGACCTTCACAGAATACGTATTTGAGCGAGCGACGGCTATGATTGAATTCATTTAACTAGTTGTTCACAGTGCTATAAGATGGTGTTTCATTGCCATACAAGGATTTAAGTTCATCAATGCACTCTTGCTGTGATAATCCATGTCGAAAGTTGTGAAAAATGATGGGACGAAAATGTTTACGACTTAATTCCATTTTTTTGCCAAATTAACTTTTTCAAGTCACTGTAAACAACACAAATGATGGTCGTACGTCAAAACATTCTGAGTTATATTCTATTCTTTGTTGTAGAGCATTCGTCAATGACTTGGGAATACGCACAATGTTCATATACTTAATTGTAGCATGCATACTCCCCAGGACGTTTTCAATTCTTCTGTTGATTTTAACCATTGGTAATTCCGTCCTGACCTCTATCAATTGTACTGAAGTTCCCACTCTACCCATTTCCTCGAATAGAATTGACGAGTTCTTCCTTTCCATTATATTTCACTTTCTGAATTAACTTGAAGAACTTCAAGCACAACAGTAAGTGATAATGATCAAATAAGTAACTTCATATTTAATTCTTTCTTTTTTAAGTTCAAATCACAATTAAATATTTGTACTTATTCCTTTTTAAGGAAAACTA
>NW_027289593.1:0-797 GCF_016086655.4 Lepeophtheirus salmonis | reverse complement strand
ACGCTTATTTTATAATATTTATTGATAAAATAAAAAGAATATCTTTATTAGGATATAAAGCAGCTATCTATATAATGTAGCCACCGTCTGCGGCCAAACTCCGCTCAATGCGGCTACAAAACCGACAACAGGTATTTTGGATCTGCGCTGCTTCTATCTCACTGAATTTCTCCTTGATGGAGGTGATGACAGACTGCTTGGTGTTATGGAAGGAGCAGTTGGTCATATTCTCCATGTAAGACCAGACAATGTAGTCCAAAGGATTCAAATCCGGTGATGAGTGAGGCCAAGAGGAGAAGGGTACGAACGCAAAAGCATAGCTTTTCAGCCATTCTTGCGTCAGCTTAGCTTTGTGGGCCGGAGCCGAGTCTTGCTGCCACATCCACGGCCTGTCGCTGACAACAGACTTGACACAATCCCAAAGACCATGACAGTGGCCGGAAACTTGGTCTTCATGACCCTGGGGACGTCTCTGTTGTTCACGGCAATCCAGCGATGGTTTTGGGAGTTGTGAATTTGATCCTGAACGTCCATCGGGTCCGAGGACTCCACCAGCTGCTTCCTGAGACTTCTGACCGTTCTAACTGACATTGACAGAAGGCTAGAGATGTCAGCATTGCTTAATTTCATGTGATCACTGAGCATAATCTGAATAGCAGCGCACCTACGATCTCTCTCATTGAACATAAGGACTTTTCTTGGGCATTTCAAATGATGTTATCGCTACAAGTAACTGAAGTCTATGACCTGGGAAAAATTTTAACACCAAAAGCAGACGGATCGGACATCAGCTAATG
>NW_027289592.1:0-494 GCF_016086655.4 Lepeophtheirus salmonis | reverse complement strand
TTACATCCACATGCTTTTGAACATTGAAAGTAATACTCTGGGTCCATACATCTAAATTCATCCCTTGTACAATTGGTCATGGTGTTTTTGCATATATCTATTTTGATGATATAAATAATTTAGGAGACATAAATTCAAGGTTTTCCAATGTCTTCTACTTACTGTCAAATCCTCCAAATACTCCAAGGATTAAGGTAGAGAGAATGGAAATTTGAATAATTGCCTTCATGTTGTGGTTGGATGTATTACTGCTTCCCAGTTTAAGTAATTCCAGCAAAAACTAGAGTTTATATATTGTGTTCATTTATGTACAAGTGTAGATGAGCAAAGAAGGAGGCTCAAAATGATTGTTTTTTTTCAAATGATGTGTGAGTGTATCTCTATTTGTTCAGTGCTACAAATATAAGTTTACGGAAAATTAGTGACTAATATATATATTTTTAAGAGTGTATTTTAGTTTTCAGTTCATAATTCTTCACTTTCAAAAGTTATAG
>NW_027289591.1:0-810 GCF_016086655.4 Lepeophtheirus salmonis | reverse complement strand
ATATTACTAATAGTCTATTGGGGATATTGAATTATCAAAAAAAAAAAAATTATCTTAAGTTCTGTTGATTGAATATTTAATAATTTAGGAAACTTTATTTAAAAATAAAAGTATGCCAATTTTTGTATTTCGAGGTGACATTTTTTAAAAAGAAAACATAATAGTTTGATGAACAATTTTTGACGATATTTATTCGTTATACAATATGAACAAGACCCTAATTCAGCAGTACCATAAGTTTCCCACCTTCTCTTCGCACTCTACCATAAGTAACAAATCCGACCTGCTAACTTCTAATTAATTTTGCCCACGATGCAAAAATGTAGAATGGATAGTAGGTATTATATTCTAAAGTTTCCTCTGGCTGGCCAACTTATTAAAATGTCCTCCTCACTGACACTTTACCAAAAAAATAAACAATGTTGATTATGATTCAGGATACAATACAATTTAATAATGATTTCCCTTCATGTAACTCCAATTTTAATCAAAAAAATTCTATTTCTAATGTATTTTTTACTCGCGGTAGTGCCCGGCATTATCCGGAGTTATCATGTATTGACGAACATTCAAATTTTGTTTTAATAATATACAAGATCCTTGATGCCATTCTCCGTTTTTCATAAACACACTCAAAAATAATAATAACAGTTTGAGGGAAAAAAATCTGGCTTTAGTTCGTTGCTAAACCTCATTTAAAGTTGCTCCATTTTTTTAAATTGTATAAAAGTACTTCCCTCATTTTCCTTTTTAACATGAGTTGAACTAAATGCCTGCAAGTTTTCATTCATAAGTTCACTCAGTATATTA
>NW_027289590.1:0-438 GCF_016086655.4 Lepeophtheirus salmonis | reverse complement strand
AGACCCCTAAGTCAGTAAGTACATCAAAACTTATCTTTCTTGCTTACACGGCCTATGAATGTTTCAGACAAATACTTTGCCCCTACTGTGCAAATAATGGATGGGTCCGTGTGCACTAAAGCAAAGCAGTTTCAGATTCAGGACACTGGAAGGGGGCAATAAATGCAGCTTATGCCAGGAAAAAGTAAAAACCTGGCTTAGATCCTCTAGACATATCCAAAATTTAAAAAAATGTGGGCACAGAAAGACACAATGTGATTCAAAGAATGATTGTGAGCTTCCCGAGCAAGAGGGAAATAAAATTCCAGGAAGCTAACGATGTGCTGCATAGGGATTGTGCTTGAAGAATACATACGAAATTTGAGCAAGATCGGTATATTTCTTTCTGTTTGAAATTCGTATAAAGCGAGCAATTGGCTGGGAAGATTAGGGCAACTG
>NW_027289589.1:0-776 GCF_016086655.4 Lepeophtheirus salmonis | reverse complement strand
AAAGAAACTATCAATCTAATGTAAAAAGAGATAAGTAATCTACAAAAAGAAAGTATATTGGGAATTAAATTTTTTAACAATGATGCCGTAAAAATTCAAGGGTAAAAACTTGAAAAATATAACTTTTACTAATGAGTCAATTAAAGACGCCCTCAAATTAAGAATGGTATTTGGTAAATCTGTCTATGAATTATTAAGAGAAAATTTATCTTTTTCAAGTGTAAGAAACCTTCAGAAAAGAACGGAATTTTTATGTTAAATGAAGGAATTTTATATGAAGTTTTTGATATGTTAAAAGTAAAGATTATAACTAGATATCAAAGCTGCTTTGATTTTAAATGAATGCTCAATTAAAGTTTATGTCAATTATGACGGAAAAAGTTGCTCCATAATGGGAGAATCAAACTTTCCATTTGCCAAAAGTGATGCATCTAAAATCTTATTTTGTTTGCTCTCTGGGGTTTCAACATTAGGTGGAAACAAGTTGTTGCATACTATTTGACACCAAATATGTATGATGGAAAAGATTATAGCCCAATAATTAACAGTTTAATAAAAATGTCAAGAGAGGTAGGAATTGATGTTATTAGTATTTCAACTGATATAGGTTCTCAAAATTTAGCTATATGGAGATGACTTGCTATAAATTGTGAAGTTAAATCTCAATTTAATAATATAATTATTAATCCAGCGAGTCAAATGGAAAAAAAAATCACTTTCTTCCTGACCCTTCTCATTTCAAGAAAAATTGGAGAAATCTTTTTCTTTTTAAATAT
>NW_027289588.1:0-4272 GCF_016086655.4 Lepeophtheirus salmonis | reverse complement strand
GATATGCCAAATTATTTCCATAGCTTTTGGTTTGAAGGGCACATGTCACAAACTGTCTGGATTACTTTTCCACCTTGTTTTTCTACTTCTGATATGCATTGAATTAAAATTTCTTTTTTCATGGGCTCATCAAACGCCAAGTAAATGGATTACTTCGATTGATCCAAAAGACAACGAGCGAATATCACTTACATTTGCTTAAATGGGCCGATGGCTTGGTCCAAAGAATGACTATATTCAACTGTTTCAGCAATTTCAACCTCATAAAAAAGACAATCGCTTAAATCGAAATTAGTCATGCATTTATTCGCAGAAAAGTTTAGGTCATTACATTCCTTTGTATCAAACCAAGGTTAATATAAATAAAATGTTATACCATAACGCGTGTACGACTGATGTTTGACCTCCACCACACTTTTAATATTGACGTCATAGTGGATGAGTGGTGGTGTGTTTGTTCAAAATCTGTTTTTCTTCCACCAAGAGATGGTGCTATATATCAAATTGAAAATTATAGCAATAGTGACGTCATGGACTATGAGTAGTTGTGTGTTTTGTCAAAATCTGCCTGTCATGCCCAGCAATCGGTACAATACATCAGATTGAAAATTCTAGCAAGCTCGATTACATGATGGTCTATACTTGTATTTCTATTAACCTTGGTATCAAACATATTTGTATAAGGACAATGCGTATAAAACATTTTCTTATAAAGACATTTCGTATAAATTTATGAAGAAACGGGGCTTTATGAATTGTCATTTTGAACAACGAATGTTGGGGGTGTTTTCTGTGCCACCGATACTTGAAGAAACTACTAAGAACCCCTCACAATCCCTCCCCCATTTTACCCTAAACATCTAGGAGGAACATATAACAGATTATAATTGTAAGTCAATAAGAATTGAGAACTTTTAAATACGGAAAACACCTCAACATTAGGGGTACAATTAGGTGGTGGTGAAGGGCTCATAGTTGTTTCTTCAAGTATTGGTGGTAAGTTGCATTCCGTTTTGAGACTCGGTGGTACCCAAAAACAGCCCAAACTTTGGGGTAAAATTGGAAGGTTGTAAGGACTCTTAGTTGTTTCTATATCTATTTGTAGTAAGTTGTATCCAGTTTTGGAACCGGCAGTTGCTGAAAACACCCCCCAACATTCGGGGGCCTGTAAGGGGCTCTCAGTGTCTTCTTCAAGTATCGGCAGTAGGTTGCATCCCGTTTTGGGAACCGGCGGTAGCCGAAAACACCCCAACATTGGGGGTACAATTAGGGGGTTGAAGGGCTCTTAGTTGTTTCTATGAGTATTTGCGGTGGGTTGCATCTCGTTTTGGGAACCGGCGGTACCATAAAACACCTTCAACATTTGGGAGTGGTGAAGGTCACTAAGTTGTTTCTTTTGCATCCCATTTTGGGAATCGGCGGTTACCCCCCCCCCCAAAAAAAAAAAAAGCATTCAGGATACAATTGGGGGATTGTGAAGGGATCTTAGTAATTACTTAAGTATCGACGGTACCCGAAAACACCCCCAACATTCGGTGTACAAAATAACAATTCATAAAGCCCCGTTTCCTCATAAATTTATACAAAATATACTTATACGAATATGTTTTATACGAAGTTACCGTACACCTTTATAGCACGTTAACCAAAAAGTAAGCTAGAAACATTTTTCACAAAATTGAACATGGAATACATTTTCTGGAAAGTTATAGTTCCTTTCTTTTAACAGATGATTCTGATTAATCCTTGGGAGGCACTGTAAATTGTTTTAAGTAGCCAAAATTCACCATCACATTTAGAGAATTAAGAAATTATATAGAACTTATTAGGACCAAATTAATTCATTGAAAGATTATATTGAGCCAAGATTAATAAAAAAAAATTACTTTTGATTGCAGCCAGTATCGTTAAATATAATATCTAACTCAAATACCCATTCAATGTGAAATACTTTTAAATCCAAACGAAAAATGATGTGTACGTCTTTGTTTTTATTTTGGCTGTAAAGTACTTTTGAAATAATTAAGAGCGTGAGAATATGTTTCATTAAGTGCACGGGAAATTAAATTAATACTGCGTAAATAATTAAATAATTCTAATGTACTTTTTAGAGTGATTAATTCACATTTACACGAATTTTAATATCAGGAGCGTCTGCAGGGGACGAGGCTTTAGGCCCCTCCATATTTTCAAAAATTGCCCCTAAACTGGCATAGTCTTGTTTCTAGGATATTTATCCCGTGGATAAAGCCCCCCTTCCGAAATTAGAATGATCAATTGGAACGAAACGCTAAAATTTCATTTGTAGCGTTCAGTGTTCAAAAAAAAAAAAAAAAAATCGTTCCGTTCATTAAATGTACGTACGTTCCATGGAACGACATTCAATTTTGCATCCGTTCACAAGCCTTAGTATATCTGTTGGAAGAAAAATATGGTAATTTTGTTCTCCTTCGTGAAATTAACTCTGATCCTATCGAAAGGAGATTTGGATGGTATAGACGATTAGGAGGAGTCGATTATTTTATCACCAGTCGTCAATTTTTGGAGGCAGAGAAAAGATAGTGTATCATGGGTACCAAAATCATATATAAATTCGTTAAAAAATATCAAAACAACTTTTTCTATAAAAAAAGATAAAAACATAATATCTCATGAAGTAAATTCTAAATATTCCTTACATGCATTTCCAAGGAATGAAGAACTAAAGGAAAAGTGTCATATGACCCAGAAAATACATTATTCCTTTAAAATATGTTCGGGTTTGCGGTTGCCATTTCCAAGAGTCCTGTTACCAGTTAAATGAAAAGATACATATTCTTCAAGAGTAACAAAAATAATTATTCAAAGCGTCGTAAACTTAAGTCAGATGAAGATGCATTCTATTTTATCCTCAATCCTCTCAGACTGTTTCTTTGGAGTTACGGTAGATATTCTGCCTTTTCACTTCTTAAACAAACGACCATGAGATTGTTGTTCGATGTTTCTGTTGGTAAATTAGCCTATACGTATTCCATAGACTTGAAGAAGAAGAATGTAAAAGACTATTTTCAAGAACATCAATAGAGGTGGAGTCTACAAACCTAGTGATGTAAGGTTCCTCCTATGTAGTCAGATATGTGTTTTACTAAGGTCCATATGTCTTTAAAAGAGAGTAAATATTCAATTTTTTAATATCTTTGTCGGATCCAAAATCTGTGCTATTAGAGGTCGATAAAGAATTGGTTTTTTTCTTCCAAAGATATGACTTGGCTTAATGAAGTATGTTGCCATCATACATATCTTTTTAACTCTACATACCCAATTTTCTCTAATTTGTTTGCAAAAACTTTGCTACTGATTCTAACAGCAAGATCTATGAAAATAGAATAAGGTAAAACAAGTCAATGTCACGTTCTTCTTTTTAAAAAATAGAAAAAAATTAGTGTCTCAGTCATAAATTCTATAATTTGATACAATATGAATTATTTATTTATATAGTTAGTTAGTTAATAAATATCTATATATGATTTCATTTTACATTGCAAAGAACTTCAGTTTTTTATAGTAGTATTAAATACAATACTACTCATTGTTTTATTTTGTTTCAGACTAAAAGTGTCTGCTGTTTTCTTTGAATTTACATTCAATACATAGAAGTGAAGTGAAGAAATATTATTTAGTTTAGTCTGGTAATCAATTAATTACAATTTTAAATCACTAATCAGGATTTGAGACTTGTACGCGTGTTTGAGTAAACTCCAATTAAATTGGTACCTCAAACTCCACGAGGACTTATAACTTGGATATAACTAGTGTTGTGGGGTCCTTATTTAGAAAGACTACAGTCTCTCTTCCAGTTCAGTCTCAATCCGGTCCAGTTCAATCCTATAACTTATAAAGTTCGGTCTTTGATGACGTCACTCACCAGTTCTTGTACTGGCAGACCGAAGGACTGATCCTGGACTGATAGGCCGCCCTGGACTGGACTGAATAAATAATGACTGACGCAACGCTTTTGATAACTCCTACAAATAAGCTCCTTGCTAATTTTCAATACCCATGTTAAGAACCGATTTAAACAGTATGAAAGCATAAAGGGACGTAAATAATAGTTATATTTCAAAACTACATATGTTATTCTGGAAAAATATGTTTTTGAATCAAAGAAGCAATTGGTACAGTAATTATTTATTTATAATTTGCTTATTTAATTTTATAAAGTGAAAAACTTCAGTTTTCAATACTTATATTGAATATTAGTCATTTATATTTATATAAATATAATACTACACA
>NW_027289587.1:0-2737 GCF_016086655.4 Lepeophtheirus salmonis | reverse complement strand
CGAATGTCATTGTTCATTTCTGGCACAAAATTCTTATAAAAAAACAATTACTGTAAACACGTGCAACTCCAGAAATATTTTTGTCCCTCACATTATGTCCATTTTTAGAATTATATTCCAAAACTTTGTTTATGCTTGCGTTTTCTAATATTTTTGCTGTTAAAAGTTACTAAAACCACGACCTTGCATCTTTTGATTTTGTTAATAATGCCTTGGCCTCTTCGTTTCGATTGATAATAATACCTAGGTTATGAGCCAACAGACATATTATAAATGTAAAATTGGATGAACATACAAGACCACCTCGATTTATTTGATTGATAAATGCATCTCTCTTTTTAGCATGGTTCCGATTATTATCATCAATTTGGACATTAACATTAGGAGCACTTGTCGAATTAATAAGGAAATTAATGCAATGTTCGCAATTAAGACATTGTGATCCATTTATGGGAATATGTCTAGCCACAAAGTAAAGCAAAGCGTCGTTTTCATCAACTGATTCTAATGAATTTTCAGCGATGACTTCAAAGACCTTATCAAATTCACTTTACTCAAATATAGTATGTCGTCCAAAGCATTCGTTTATTTCCTTAAAATTTATTTCTGTGAACTTTACCAATGACTTTAGTCTAATAATCTTCTCAGCCTCTAAAAACTGGCGGCCACTTTGGTAATAATTTCCTCCTCCCCTTTGTTTTTAAGCTCCAAATCTCCGCTCTAATTTTTCAGTTGCAATCTTTCCAAAGAGGGAATACTTTTATCAATGGTCTTCCATTCATTTAACCAATTTCAAAAATCATACAAAGAGGTGATATTTTCATCGTGAAGAATTATAGCCGGAACTTTTGAAGAATCTTGCTTTTTAATCCCCACGTAACATTCACAATATCCCACCATCTCCTAATTATTTTTAGAAACTGCACGTTTTTTCGGCACTCATCATGGGGAACATGCCAACCATATCTTGAAAGCTGCCAAAGAGTGAGGAAATCATTAAACATAAAATTGTTTTCGAAGGAAAGCCTTCCTCAATTCCATATACTCTCCCTCCTACATATTCTACTCTTTTCCCGCAATAGACTTCATCAATCATGAGACAAAATTTTCTTTCATTTTCAGACAAATCCCTTACCCATGCACCCAAATAATTAATTTTTGACTCCCCTAATCCAGGGGAAACAGACAAGGAACTAGTCAAAAAATTTAAATGGCGTTCACTTGGAATAGAGAGAAGATCTTCTCGGAGGAATTGACGGTACAGAGTTGATGAGGTTGTTTGCCAAATTGAGGCCATTGTTAGTATGTTTGATGAATACCGCCTTCGCTTGCTAGGTAAAAGACATAGCTGAATTTGTTCCGTCAAAAATGACAACTTATTTTACTCTTTCTCTTCCAAATCTGGAATTATGGTTTCTATAATCTTCCCTGCAATTTTAAGTACTTTAAAATTATCTTGAACATTACGATCTAGATTTTTTTAAAACGCAACAAAATTAAGGACTTCTGAAAGTGTTTTCAATGTTTCCTTCTTCAAAAGATGACCGAATTCATTTCGATTCACTTTTTCACTATTGGTATAATTAACCATTTAAGTTTTACCATGCAGTAAAAGATAGATCCTCATTAATTTCAAGGCTTAGAGGAATTTCAGGAACGCCCAATGTAGAATTTTTTTTTATCCTGAATGGAGATCTATAGAGTCATGCATTTGTAACGTCCGGAAAAAAGTACAATTTTTTACCCCTTCCTCATGTCTCTGTTTGTCCAAAACTTGATAGCCCCTCCGATTGAATGTTCTTAATTTTTAAATCCCCTTGGTTTTGGAATTTTTTTCAAATACATAACAACAAAATTAAAATTTTACTCTTATGCATAATTCGATCAAATGACTTTTTCAGTATAAAACAAAAAATCCTTGGCTTGAGAGTCCCCATGTCAACTGGACATCATAAATGTATGGCCCCTTGGTTGGCATGACGTTTTATTATATGGTCTAAGACGTCCCAGCGCTTGCTGAAAGTGCCTTTCAGAGCCTTGGTTTTGGGATGACGGAACCTGCAGGCCTTACACTCGACATGCACTCAAAAAAGGGGTAGTGGACGGGGGGGCTAAAGTGTCAAAAGAACTTAAAAGACTCATTCAAAATAATCTCGAAATGGAGGGGACGAGTTTATTTCATTGCTTCTGTTAGAAGTGGGCTTTCTACCCTCACAAGGGTATTTCCATCCCCCTTTTTTATAGCTCTCTGCACAGTCTAGTGCGAAACCCAAGATCTCTTACATGGGCCCTCATTGACTTGGGGGGGAATTAGCCTGAGCTATTTTTTTACCTCCTCCACGTCCAGTTTGCCTTTCTTGGCATAATCCTTCTTCCTCTCCAACGTTTTTTTTTTTTTTTTTTTTTTTTGTAACTAATTGCTTAGGCTTGACTATATCGAAAATGAATTAATTTCAATCTCTCAACCTTCATTGATTACACTCCTTTCAATTTTCCAACTATTTGGTGAAAAAAAATACTTTTTTCAATGTACAAATTCTTCGTAATATATTCTAAAATGGAAAGTCCTCCACCTTCCTCTCTGTGCCCTTTGTAACTCACACAGAAAAAAAAGGTTATCAATCATCATCACCGTCATTTCAGACAATTTAGTAGAGCTTTTTTTAGTATTCTTTTAGTTCATAATAGCCTAGCTTTATTTACTCCTAAATGAAGAACATTAATAATGTTTAGCAGC
>NW_027289586.1:0-1680 GCF_016086655.4 Lepeophtheirus salmonis | reverse complement strand
ATATATATATTCATATATAATTTATCCCTCGAAATGGAAGAAAATGCCAATGCCCGCGTCCAAACTCCAATAAATTACCTGAGAAAGGGGTAAGATCCTATCTTATACGAAAGTCCATTCTACGAGAGAGGAAAATGTCAAAAACGTACAAAGTAAAATTGACCTTAGTGCAAATTTCCGTGTGGAAACTTTTGTTATGGTCTTAACAGAGTCAGAAAGCCAAGTTGCTTTCAACAGTGTAAATATAAAGCAGTTACCCGTTTACAAAGCAGCTATAAATTATGGTCTAATAGAAGACGAAATCGCTGGTACACAAGGCCGATATGGCTTTGGATACTCTTGCTTTTCCACCAAGGTCCCTATGGGCATTCGTCTAAGGCTAGAGAGACTAATGAAATGTTACAAAACCGACGTAACTTGACCTAAGGGTGAAATTATGACCATTGGTATGAAAATGAAAAACATTAAAATTTTAATTAGATAAGATGAAAAACTTAAGGATTACTGCAGTGAATACTTTTAAAAAGTCGACGAAAGCAGACTGAAAGAAATTGTTCATAAATTTGTTGATATTTTTGAATCCTACCCAGAACGGAAACACGTAATCCACCCATAAAAGATTGTAGCCATACTTTTTTTTCTTCCGAAAAATCCTCGAAACCGCGTCTTGAAGAATTTACCTACTTTTATACAGTGGTATTCAAAAGCAATCAGTAATTTCATATAAAGTAATCGATACCAATATATCCTACAATAAGGGACTGTACATTAAAATTAATTTGATACATTTCCCAAATTATTGAGATAAAAAAGTTTGGAAACTCAATTCATCGCTATTAGATATACCCAAAGTAAATGACGAGATCGTGAAAATAATTGAGACCACGAGATAATATGTCAAAACAGGATGCGAAGTCTTCTATGATGTACAAACGATGCTATCAAAGATTGAAGCTATATGCAGGCAGGATGGAGCCCGAGAAGCCGACAATAGGAATAGACAAATTGATATAATTGAAAATATAAATGAAGAAGACATGTCGGATCGTTTAAAAAATTCAAACTGGATCAAGTATTTTGAGATTCTGACCTAGCATTTAGAACCAGATTAAAAATGAACAACATCGAAAACTTGATTAAATTAAGACTACAATGTGGTATAATATAGAGAAAAGAAACAAAAGCAAGAATTTGTTAATCATGCTAGCAAGTGGAGAAATATCTGAAGATCCTACTGAAATTGTATGTTAAGAAATAAAAACCTTCTTCTCTGAGTTGGATCAATGCTTCGATTGTCCAGCACTTAAAAAATGTTCCAGATGTACCCATCGATCTGCATACTTCTGCAAAGAACTGAGATGTAATGCGGACTGTAAAATTCACAATTCCTCCAGATGCTAATAATTTAATCGAGAAACATTTAACGATATAAGAAATCATAAATGCTATGAGAGAAACCCCCTAAATCCAATAAAACTCCTGGACCATATGGTTTTGGTTTTGAATTTTACAAAAAATATATACTTTAATTTGCTCCTATTTTATTACAACTTTACGAAAAGATAATGAGCGTCTGATATTTTCCTATATTTCCTGTCTGATAGAAATATCATACTGATTCCTAAAAAAATAAAGATGCAAAATTTATAATTAATGGCTCTGTATTTCGCCTCGGCCTGT
>NW_027289585.1:0-1263 GCF_016086655.4 Lepeophtheirus salmonis | reverse complement strand
TTTATTTATTTAAACATTTGTTTGTTAATCAAAAGGATACAACTAATTACCCTCATGTACTGTGTTTTTTCATTTTTATTCCAACATCAATGAATACATATAAAGTATGAGTAATGGACTTTATAATCAATTTACTCCTCAGAACAGTACAGCTACCCCTGGACGACTACCCACAATACGCTTACTTCAAGCGAGCACCCCTCCTTAGTTTAACTACCTAGTATTTCACTCCCTGATCCATCTATCCCCAATCATTTTTATCATTATTATTGAAAAGTAAAGATGTTACACGATAGAGGGTCAAAGTCATAAATGAATGTTAGGGTTGTTAGGAGCGATGGTTGAACATTGTTACTTTGGAGTTCGAATCACAATGTAATTACTAATCATTAGATGCAAAAATGATCAATAAATATTTTCCTGTAAAGGTGAAATCATTCGACTCCGGGTCTGAGGGACCGTTTTCGTTATAGAGGCTCAGTAAATATATATATAACAGGCCAACTGTTATTATTTACCCTAAAAAATACGTCCAGGTGCTCTGCAATGATAAAAAGAGGTTAAGAATCCCTGCTGTAGAACATTCCCCCCTCCTATGATTAAAAAAAAACAACACGTTATGGGTGTATAAAAAAAGTATTTTACCTCACGAAAAAATAATTTTGTAGAAATGTGATAAATTTGGTTAACAAATACCGGGTTCACGTCAATGGTAAACAAGGGGAATATTTCCAGATTTATGTCCATAAACTAAATAAATGAGAAAAAAGTAATTTAAATCATAATAAATATTTTCCCGTTTATACTTTTCTTGCAAAATCAATAAAACATTAAATAGTATTATTTGTTTGCCAGGTTGAATGGAAAAATCAGGATTGTTAAAATAAGATGTAGGCTCCAAGAAACCAACTGCGAAACCTATATTTGCAAAAAAAAAAAAAAAGACGAGGAAGTGGGACGAGAATTTATTAAATATGGACCTGCAGCTCATTTTCTTAATTTAGTAGCAAAAGAGATTTTCTCAAAATCTATGCTTCTCCAAATTGTTGAGGTGGAAATATATTTCCCAAGCTATAACCCAACTCAAGCATGGTTATGCAAAAAGAAAGGCCTTGAGCCTCAATTACCAAATGAGACTCGAAGGAGTAGTCACAATATGTGCATTGAAATTGTTCTTAAACTTTTTAACAAATATACAGAAGTTTGTTATGAGCATGAAAAAAATAATGGATAGCAATACGTAACTGAACGAAGTACAATTAG
>NW_027289584.1:0-506 GCF_016086655.4 Lepeophtheirus salmonis | reverse complement strand
AATAAACAATTCAATCTAAAAACAAGGAAGACTTTATTCCTAATACCGACGACCTATAATATTGTGTATTGTTGTAGTCGAGCTAATTTTTCTCTTTTCAATAAGGAGATGGCTTGTTCAATCTGGCTGCGTGTAGCAGCTTCTAATTTTAAGCCAATTGAGAACTACTAAATCCTATAAATGAAATACCAAATCTCTTAACTAGATGTTATTAATTAATCTATCCCAAGTATTTCAAAAATAATTTAAATCTACATTGTTCGATCCTATCACATTAAATAAGAAAATAGCTGTACAACACTGACATTGAGAGGAAGGTAATGAAGAGCAAGTTCCCTGCAATGTCATGGTGTTTGAGTGGTCAGCAATGAAGGTCATGTTATGCCTCACCACATGTTTGAAACGGGCCTAAAGGTCCATAAAGGGTCTACCTGGATGTTATGGAGAGGTGGTTCTGCCCTGGATCAAGGGGTGACCGGAGACAGGCGCTGGTTGTGGCAACAGGA
>NW_027289583.1:0-5125 GCF_016086655.4 Lepeophtheirus salmonis | reverse complement strand
TTCTGAACAAAAATCAGTAAATAATTCGGCACGGCCCGGTAAGTCATTTTTTCTGTAAATATGAGAAAGGGGTAGGAAATTTAGAATTGAACCAATTTTTCATTCTTCATGGATTATTCAAACTTTATCTTTACTAATTAATTCCAGAGGATACTTTGATAAATTGTATCTCAAATTAACCAAAATATTTATTTTGGTTTATTTTCTTAGAAAATAACTTTAATTGTTATTTAAACTTTTAACGGAGTTTACACGATTTTGTTTATAATTTCGACTTTTTTTTTTAGCGGCAGACGGAATATTTCGTCTTAAAGAAATATAACAGATTATAAACAAAGGGGAAGGAGTTTATATTTTCAGGATCACTTTAATCGCTGTGAATCAATTATTATGATAACTTCAAAGAATAAATGAAAGGTATTGATGGAATGTTTTAAAAATTAAGCTATCTAGGGGAATAGATTCGTTCATGATCGAGATCTATATGTTATGATAAACATTCTTTTCATTTGCAGTTGTTGAAATCTGAAAAAATCAATACTTGGAACTTTAACGAATCACATTTCCGTTTTAATAAACAAGCTTATAACGAAGTAGAACCATATTTTTTAACTATTTGAAAGCTAAATTTATGACAATCGATTATTTATAATAAGATAAACTTCTTTTGAAAGCTTCTTAGAAGAGACAATGTGACTTGTTTGATTACTTTTTTAAAAGTTTTGAATGTAATTTCTTTCTTAATGGGGCAGTCTCAATCATTATGAACGATCTAATATAATTTTTCTGAAATGTCCGCTCGAGAAATTGCCCTTCTGCAAAATAGTACATTCTTCAAAATGTGATTCGGCGAAATTTACTTTGGCAAAAAATGTTTCAGACAAAATTCCGCTTACAGTTATAAAAGCATTATGTACTACAAAACTCTTTCATCTAAATCTGTCAGCTAATTTTATATTCAATTCTGTTACACTCAGCTGATACTAAGGCAGTTACCCTATTACAGAAAGAGATGGAGCACTTACATATGTTGTCAAATTCATTTCACGCTCTACATGTCAAAACGTTCTCGACATGACTTCATCTCAACAAGCAGACAAAATGAATAATCAAGAGGATATCATTTTCACTTTCTCTCTTATTTGTACCAATAAATATTCTGTGTGTACTGCGTACCTATTAATAAATAGAATCAGGTGTTTTTCTGGAATAGAAATCAGCATCCGAAAAATGTTGTTTAATTTGCAATTGGAATTCTTTTTTATTACTGGTATTTAAATATTTATTGCTTTTTTCTAAGCTATGAAACAGAAATATGAATTAAAAGATTTTTTGCTTTATTTTAGAAAATTTAAAATTAGGATTTTTGTTTGCAAAATTTTTAAATAATGAATCAAAAAATTTTATTTAATTTTTCAAACTTTTTTTAAAAAAATTTAATTTTCTTTGAATTTCTTTTTCAATTCTTTTTGAGATATCTGTGGATTTTGAATTTTTCCAAAATATATCAAATATTTGAAATTTATTTCCAACAAATTGTTTTTTTTTTGCAAACAGTTTTGTACTTGTATTTATAGATATTTACATATAATCCTTACGTGAATAACTCATATAATTTTCTTTAATTGCAAATATGTTATTATATAACGATATTTTTAATGCATTTATTGCAATATTGTACCAAGGATATTGCAAATTATTGCATTATACGTTAAAATGTTCGAAAAATACAAAATTGTTTGGTATCATGAAACCTGTGCTCTTTTATTACGCAGTTTTTCAATATATAACTAACACAATAAAAATCATTCAGATATCCTTAAAATTCTGCCAGCCCTGAAGGCTTTAAGATTTACTCAAATTTGAAGGGAAACATTGCTATAATTTTATAGTTTCAGCACCTGAAAACTTTACATTTCAGTGTATATGACTAATTAAATGCATTATATTATTTTATTTGACTTATATTTTCATTCTGATACAACTTAAAATCCCTATTTTACTTTATAGTTTTTAAACTTTGGAGGATATTACAGAGCAAAGTTGGCTCAGGAAATCAAACAAAATGTAGTAGAGTGCGAAAATTAGATAAACTAATCTTTGATATCTGTGCTGTGGGGAACTTGGTGTGTTCAGTAGTCATAAATTTAATTACACGTTTGGGAGTACCTAAGAAATATTATTGTGAGCTCAAAAATTTTTAACTACTGTAAGACTCCGTCGAAGATTATCGTTGGTATAATTGATAATTTCTTGTATATCTTCAGTGAGACATTATTTCAATTATTTACAGTTTCAGGCATGCACCGTCTTGTCTATCATTTGCCACATTTTTTGGAATCTTTTTGAAGGTAGAACATTGGTAGAAGTGGTGTCTCCCATGCATGTATTAAAAGCTGAGCTAATTATTCATTCTATTATGTGATGGGGTCTATATGCAAACGGTAATCACTTTTCATCAAGCATTTCTCTAATAAAACACAAGTTCCAGTTTTTTCAAACCTATGTTTGACCTGATTGCTTAAAACAAATATCTTAATATTATTTGCTGGCAAACCCAATCTTAAATAGCCTTATGAAATTGCTGAACGAATTTTCAGTAACGGAAGGTCAAAAATACAGATAAGTTCTACCTTCTTTTATATTACAAGCTTAAGTAGTTGCCATATTGTTATTTCTTATTGTATTTATGTACTGTATACATAATATAAGTGTATATTGTCTATATACATATATGGGTACATTGAAGGAGGAGGCATCATCGATAATAAACTCTTCAAAATGAACCACAAACACAATCATCTAGAAAATCAAATCAGAAACACTATTTTCAACACTTTAATGAGTTAGAAATGGAGATTGAATTCAAACACAGGAGGTGATACAAGAATTAATTGATTCGAAGTCATCTATAGATGAAAACAGATTGATCAAGGAACACTTCTCCAATACACGAAAAATTTGATAAACTACGAAGGAACTGACAATCTCATAACTATGATATTATTATTCAATCAAAAAATATCTTCCTTGGGTGGGGTTTAAAAAGAAGTGAGTTCATTAATATTAATTAATTAATTCAGATTGAATGAATGGAAATCTTGTCTAAAAATTAGCTCTTTTTTCACCAGAATTGAATCAAACTTGAATTTTGCTTTTGCGGGGCTTTTCAAGTTGTATAAAATGAAATTTATAACAAAAACGTTTACTGAAACTTAGGGCCGATCCTGAAACCCCGCCACTCCAAAGCTTATTTTGTCAATCACGAAAAGTCCGTAGCCGAAAAAGATCTTGAACTCTAACATTTATTTCTGATTTGATTTTGTCTAAAATAAGCTGATGATGACCTTATTGATTATTTGAAAGTGTTAAACTTACAAGTGTATATGATGATTGATAACATACATTGAATATTGTCCTCCAAAAATAACGACACACTACGAAAAAATAAACGTTATGGAGGTATATTCAATTTTCAAATGATAATACAATAGATCTCTAGTACTCTTATGCTCTCCTGGACGACTCAAACTATCAATAATTTTCATCCGATAGTAAAATTCGGGTAACTCTATGATTCTAGGAAAATAGTTGGAGATCAAAATATGTGTTAACCCTCAATATTTTCATAAACGATCCTCATTAATAGATAATTTAATTTTGTAATCAGTTCATCATTTATATACTTACAAGTTCCGTTCCATATGTCAAAATGTATATATTCTAAAACAAATGGAAATATTTAATAGAATACCGGGAGAGGGCTCAAAAATTGGAGTAATCATGGCCCGTCTAGTCTCAGTTCTAAAAGTCCTACAATTTGTACTATGCCACATTTTGAAAGATCTGAAAATGAATTATAATTTGATATTTGTTTTGTTTGATGGGATCCAAAATGTTTGAGAAACAAACAACCCCGTATTGAAGTCATCATTCAGAATGGAGGGCACATACTGAATTAAAAGTGTAGAAAATTGTTAAATTACCAACTTTTTGCTTATGAACTTTTGCCATACAAATTGCACAAAATAAAAATATGGAGAAGTGAAATGTCTTTTAACACAACTAGATATGTTAATGAGGAGCGTTTGCAGGAGGTAAGCTGGAGGGGGTTTCATACTCTCTAGCAACATTTAAGAATTTCTACTGTGTACAGGAAAAATAATATTTAAATTTATTTTCAAAAAATTTAATCTTTAATGAATAGCTATAGATTTTTGTAATTTTCTCCTAAAAATGTAATATTTAAAAAATTTTGTTCAAAAATATTTTTTGTAACCTTTATGAATTTCAAAAATTAATTAATATTTTTAACTGTAAGCAGACTTTGTCTGAAACATTTTTACCCAAGTAAATTTCGTCAAATCAAATTTTGAAGAATGTACTATTTGCAGAAGGGCAATTTGTCGAGCGGACATTTCAGAAAAAATTATATTAGGTCGTTCCCAAATGATTGAGACTCCCCATAAAAAAAGAAATTATATTCAAAACTGATGAAAAAAGGAATCAATCAAGTCACATTGTCTCTTCTAAGAAGCTTTCAAAAGAAGATAATCTTATTATAAATAATCGATTGTCATAAAGTCCTAGCTTTCAAATGTTTAAAATATGGTTCTACTTCGTTATAAGGCTGTTTATTTGGTACGGAAATATGTTTTGTTAAAGTTCAAAGTGTTGATTGTTCAGATTTCAACACCTGCCAGGTGCAGGGAGCAAATGAAAATGCTGTTTATCATAACACATGGATCTCGGATCATGAACGAATCTATTCCATAGGATAGCTTAATCTTTAAAACAATCCATAAATACCTTTCATTTATTCTTTTGAAGTAATCATAATAATTGATTCACAGCGATTAAAGTGATCCTGAAAATATAAACTCATTTCCGCTTCGTTTATAATCTGTTATAGTTCCTTTTAAGACGAAATATCCCGTCTGCGGCTAAAAAAAAGTCGAAAAATTAAAAACAAAATTGTGTAAACACCGTTAAAGGTTTAAATAACAATTAAAGTTATTTTCTAAGAAAATAAACCAAAATAAATATTTTGGTTAATTTGAGATACAATTTATCAAAGTATCATCTAGAATTAATTAGTAAAGATAAAGTTTAAATAATCCATGAA
>NW_027289582.1:0-1054 GCF_016086655.4 Lepeophtheirus salmonis | reverse complement strand
CTGTCAGATTTAATATAATCATTTACTATCAATAGACGATAATAAAATTCTAAAGCTAAGAAATTTTGGAACTGTGTATTGAATGATATTTAAATATCTTTCAATATTTGTACAGGATCGAGGGCGTTTTAAGTATTGATATATTCATTAATCAAAATATCATTCAATATCTAAATATCGTATCATGATTCATGATATATTGATACAATACACGTATTGTTACAGCCCTAATACTAATACGTTCAAGTAACACACATCCTACTTTTAACTTCCGGTATCTTGTATCTTTCAAAGAGACTATGAATACAGAATGATCGATGAAATTTCAGCTACTCAAATGACGTAGTGAGTATTAAGTATGTAATTTCAGCTATTATAGTTTCCATAGAAGAGCGTTAAGGACTGGTACTAGGACTGACAAATTTTATTAGGAGCGGACTGTAGTCCTTTTAGTTTTTAAGACTGATCCAATACTACCACGGCGTTACCTCGCTAACACAAAAATATCCTATGTAATTTGTTGTTAGTTTTCGATTCCTTCTTCTCCCATGATAAGCTTTTTCATAATTTATTCTTTTTGATAAATATACGAAGTAACTATACTTATGCTCCGTTTCCAAAAGAACAGGAAGAAAATATCTTGTTGATCCCCCGTCGTTTATATAACATATTAATAATATATAAGGTTAATGGAAATACCTAACTTGATTTTTTGGATAAATATCCATGCTCTTGATATGAGATGAGGATATTGAGTGGCGTGGAATTCTAGACAGGGGACTAAAGGCAAATTTATATCGACAAATCCGACAAGCCATATGTTTCTCATCTGTTAATTATTTTCCAAATTCCTGGGCCTTCATTTTGATCAATCCAGACAGAAGGCAACGTTATTTTAGGCATTTTATTCAGTTCTCTATCGACTATCAGTTAATATTATATTAATATTGAATAATAAAGGTGGGAATGATAACATTCTAGATTGATAGAAGAAGATGTATATTATTTAATCAATGATGCCGTGCGTATTTATTCTTTTGTCCTCGCACGCTTT
>NW_027289581.1:0-3252 GCF_016086655.4 Lepeophtheirus salmonis | reverse complement strand
CAGCTTGACTCCGCATTGTTCTAGTGTTCAAACAAATACAAAATCCACGATTCACGAATGTTGCGTCTTGACGAGGGAGAGACACAAACATTTAGAATAGGAGAGATCCAGGATGACCGAGAGAAATGAGAAGAAGAATTCACGTGGAGGAATAATGTAACACTGTTAATAGGATCATGTGTATTCTAACTATACTCTAATATATTAACAAAAGACGAGACTATTTATAATACGTAAAACACAGTACTTATAATACATAGGCAGGCCTATATACAAGAAGATAAAAACATGTAAGGAAATATTAAATACATAACAACGAACCAAGATTTCGTCTACAATGACTCATTAATTCATAATGAGTTCTAGAACTCACTCCATTTAATAAATGATTTATGAATAATACAAGATATTTGTTATTATTTTGAAACAGCTGTTTCATCAAACACCCTCTAGCGCCTTTAAAAGAACTACATTTGGTCCTTCTTCTTTAAAAAAAAAAAAAAAAAGTTTATGTACTTGTATCGGCACTTTACTTTAACGCTTTAGTCAACATAAGCCTTTCTGTTACGAATAATATTCTTAAAATCTTAATAAATTAATAATAATAATACAATAACCTTCTAATTTTTACAAAAAGAGTTTGGTATTAGGTATGTTTATCGTGGTAGGTATCATTGAAACTTGATGCATTCTTATTTTTTTATTCGTAGAGTTCAATACCTGCTTGTATTGAATTCAATTGTACTTCAAGAACACCGGCTTTTACTAAATCCCTAGAGCACGATCTTTCTTGTAAATTGTAGAAGAAATGTGAACTTAACCACAATTATGTGAAAATAAGCTTTTTCCATAAGTATTTTCATGACTTTATAAAGCAATAATATGTTTTGCCATCCTTGTTAGTTGTTACTTAATTTAATATTCTATATATATTATAACCATCTATTTTCAGATGTCCTAAAATCCAGCGCTTCTAAAGCCGTCGCCAAGATTGAAACAAACCGAATTTCAAGGACTCGGACAACATGAAGCACAAAGTTAAGTGCGCTCTTGTTGGTTGTTGATGGAGCAGTGCCCCCATTTTCACTTTCCAATGCACTTAAAAAAGTGGAGTCCCATCGACGAATCTTAATGCCAAGAACTTATGTAGAAGACAGAACTAAAAAAATGAATTCTCATGACATGATTGAAAAAAGGGTAAATGTAAATATAGCATTTACTCATATATATGACCTACCTAGTACTACGGAATCCTTGGGGTGGGGAAAAAATAGAGCTAAAAGAGACATCCTGAAATGAAGATAGCAGTTATATTTGATAATTGCCATATCTTAAGAATCAATACTTTGAAAAATATCAATAATAGGTTGAAAGACTTAATTTTATTATTATTTAATATTTTGTAGAATAAATGATACTTCATTGATTACAGGTTTATTTGTCTAAACATTTTTTATTAAAATATGTATTTACGAGACCAAACGAGAATATTAGGAAGTTATAAGAAAAAATCAATTATGAAAATGTTCTTCATAATGTTGTTATAGGCTTCATACGATTCAAGTCAAATTTAATCACAAATCGTGGAGATTCCTTTAAGAGATTATACTCCTTTCTAAGAGTGAAAATTGAGATTGATGAATTATTATAACAATTAGCTATTTCGCATTTTCCAGTCTTTATATTTATACTTGCCATTTGATAAGAGGAAAGGGGAAATTTGAACTATGTTGAGTGCCCTCATTATCCATAGGCCCCTAAAATCACATTATTAAGTATGACGAAACGCTTTAGTTAATACCATCTAATAAATACGGTTATTTGAGAATTTAATAATACATACATAGGTGGTATTTATTTTTTGTATAATAAAATACGTAGTAAATAAAATTTAAAAAAATAATTAATAGAAGTTGTAAACAATAACTAAGAATTCTAAAATATACAATATTATATATTTACGGTTTCTATATCGAGCTTCCTCGTTTGAATGTGGTAAATCTCTTAGATTTTTTAAAATTTTGACTCTTCTAGGATTTGGTGCTTGATACAATATGTTCGAAAAAATGGATATTTAGGAACTTTTTGAATTCATTTATGAATCATGGAGATTAAGCTTGTTTCTCAGAAAATACTACAACAAAGCCGTAAATTCAACCTAAATTTGCCGATATATACTTATTAATCTTTTTTGTATAAAATTTAACTATTTCAAGAATTGCCAACGAAAAGACTTGGATTTTATATAAGCTGTGGAATTGAATAGATTAAGAATTACATTTATTAGTTAGAGTCGAAAAAGACCTATATTATTAAATTACAATAAACGAAAAAATTGATTATATTATACAAATAGTATTATTTTTTATTACATATATCTAAATTAAATTTTGATAAGTAATAATAAGTGTACATATTCTAATTTATATTTTTGATGGGACATAACAATCGCTCAATTAAATCGAAATGGGCACATTGCCACTCTGTGGACTTCACTCGACCTTTGCAATTTATTCTGGTGCACCGCCAAGTCCGGATTACCTGTAAATGAACCTTCGTGCGCAAATGCGCGATCCCAGACTTAGAATATAAGACTGATTAAAATGAAAAATAGGTTTTTACTCTACAAATTTTTGCTTACAATAAAATATTAACCTCCCTTCATTTATGTATATTCCATACTCGATCGAGCTTAAGACATCATTACATGGATTCTTGTCTTCAATTCACACTTTAAATAGTTGTTGCATTGCCTCTGGCTATCATATACAACTTCAAGCATTTCATTTTTTTAATTAGGATATATTTCATACATAATTTATTAAGATTATCTATTTTGAGCTGAACTAAAATATTTAATTGATGGAACAACACTCTTTAAATATATATACTAAGAGAAAGTCTGCCAAGTATCAGATATTTCCTTTTGCACCTGTGATACATTTTTTTTAAAAGGATACCTGGGGATGTGATAACATTAATATTCTTTATCTTCATCTAGCCTAGGTAAATACATTGGACGTACCAAATTGTGTATAAAGTTATTATTCTGCAAAAACTTATATTAATATAGTAGTCTACTTTTAGTTACAATGTAACTTTGATCGACCGCATCCAAGTCATTTATAAATATATTCAATATATTTCTTTAGTAAGGAATAAACATCATTTTATAAATACTAGGTATATTTTTGTCATAAAAGTCATCAAAACAGTGGAGAAATAAGTAATATATTAAGAATAATCAGATAT
>NW_027289580.1:0-6034 GCF_016086655.4 Lepeophtheirus salmonis | reverse complement strand
AGCCAAACCAGAAGCAGCAGAAGGAACGTAGCACCATTTCTTGACAACGGGCTTTTGACCTTTCTGGGGTTCTTTCTGGAACGAGAGCAGACTTCTTTAGGTATATCAACACACTCCTCAACAGGTTTGAGGCTAGGAACCAATTTGGTGACTTGTTTGCAGGACTTTTGGGGTTCCAAGTTACAATTTTCCTCTGGGACTTCTTGGACGATGGTTTCCTTCTTGTCAAAGCACTCTTCGGGTCCGGGTTGGGGAACACAGCCGGAGGGACCGCACAATTGTCTGGGAACCTTCTTACATTCAGTTTGGGGACTGTATTTCTTGACGTTCTTCTTTTCATTTGTACAAACTTGTTTGGGCCATTTCGTACATTTTTGCTCAGTGGTATAACCTTGGGTGACATCCTCGCACTTCTCCTCTTGGATGGTCTCACAGTTGACAACATCATCCTCAACATCATGTTCGTGGTACTTGGTTTCACACTCGGATTCGTAGACAGTCTTACATTCTTCAGGTCCTTCACCTTCGCAAACCAAGGGAGTGTGACAGAACTTGACGGTCTCATCAACAGCAACCTTCTTGTATTCGATGAAACAACTCTTCTTGAAGTTTTCTTCACACTCTTCCTCTTGTTGTGGTTCGAAGTCGGTTGTATAGGTAGTGTGACATCTCTCAGAGTAGCTGTGGTGACATTCAATGTGGTCATCGTATTCGGTTTCTTCTACCATGACGACCTTGTCAATGCAACGCTCACCAGCAGCGGCAATGGATCAATGTCAGAAGTGGGACATCATCACCACCTCCTTGACGGGCTAATCTGCTGTCAGAGGCAGCTGGAGTGTTCAGCATGATCATGTTCATGGTGTTCAGCATGAGCAACGGGCAGTTCCACGAGCTCCATCATTGAAGGAATGTGTTGAGAAAGGGATCTTCCGTCACGGTTGATAGCAAGAGTTCTTCCTCTTGGTCCTCCGGCAGCAGCGGCGGATCCAATTAAAGCGATTAAACAAACATACTGAAATAATAAACAAAATATATGAATTTGATTCTATCTTAGTTTTGGTGTGTGAATAATCACCTTGAATGATACCATTTTGATTCCAACTTAGCCTGTGGCGATGCACACTGCTAATCACAAACTAAGACTGATGTCTTTTTGGGATTTAACATGTGTTTATATAGTTAATCTTATTTTGAATATTCTATGAAATGGTAATTATTTTTGTGGTGGTTGTTAAGATTGAAGCTGCCAAGTAAACTGAGAATATTTACTATAATACATGGTTCAATAAATTTATTTTATGTGTAAAACGGTTTCAAGGTATTTACTCGTTCCACTATAAATTAATTTAACGGGGTTTATGAAATTTCACAACATTACCACAGTAACAACAAAATTTACAGTTCATTTTCTTTTCAACTGTCGATTTTTGCTTCATTTCCCCCCTTCTCATAGTTCTGAACTTTAACTTGCTTGATTTTGAATTAGTAATTGTCAAAATTAAATTCTTCATATATGTACGTTAGCAAGTATCCAGGGATTTAGCTCCAAGCTTGACTGGGATGTGATAAATATTTAATAAAATATATTGCAAATTTAGGTACAACTAATCAAACATCAAGAATATTTTATTAATATTTCTGTGTTCATGGTTTTTTTAGGCTCATAAACTTTCCACTATTTTGGCGTTCCCCTCAATAATTTTTTTGTTCCGCGTTCCAATCATAAGATAATACTATATACACTGTACGACAACAAATTGCTACTTCCACTTTGATAAAGTCAGGGAGGCCTCATTTGATAAGTAGGTTTCAAGAATTTTAACACAGCAATCCTGTGAGTACTAAAGTTCAAGTGAGCTTGTATTGACTAAAATTGGTTCATTCATAGTGAGATGAAAACTCAAGAAACTCAAGAACGATCGCTACTACGTCTACGTGGTCGATTGGGCTCCACCAGTAAACCAGACTAAGTTTCAGCATCCATAATGATGCTGGGAATCGTAACAAAAGACGGAGGATACCTCCGTGTTGGTTCCAGTAAAGACTGAAAATCAGGGCCAAGGAGTCCTCAAGGAGTTTGTTTTGCCCTGAGTGAAGTCCAACTCTGATCCCAAGACCCGCCACGAGGCATATGGCCAGCCTGCTCAGCAATGGTTTTATGTGATATTTTCGAATCTTGGGACAAACAAATTTCCTCCTATTCCCTTTCGACCATGGTATCTGGGCCTATGTCGAAAATAGGGTATGTGCAGTCCTCTATCCCAGAACTGACGCCCTTATGACTTTCACCAAGAGGCAGTAGGTGGGCCATGCCTGATGACCATGTTGTAAAGGTTTGCACAGCGTTCAAGACTAGGCTCGATGCCATGGTGGCAGAGATGGCAGCCATTTCGAGAAATAACTTTTGTAAATATTGTTCTTTCGAAATATTTTTCAGTCCACTCGTTCAACTATATATTGTTCTTGATGAAGTCGATTTTTAGTATACTATGCTAAATTGTTGCGTTTTGCTGTGACACACTATACATAAAAGAATAACAAAAAAGAAATACTATGTAAATACCGGAAGATACCTAATTATTTCATCCAGATCTACCTCGAAAGAGCCTCGACTCTCTTTCATCGGACAGAAAAAATTCATATTTCTCAATTACTGCTGTTATTCAGTCTACTTCAATTAAATTAACTTCTAGCAACATTTTTATAAACACTAAGTACATGAAACTTCCTTGCAGTCCTTGCACTCGAGAGCAGATTTTTGATTAAGAATTATTGAACTGATCAAGTTCATATGTTCGAAGTTAAGGTAGAGTAAAAGAAACTTGATCCCCCCTGCCACAAAAATAGGTTTCTCTAGTGTTTCCCTATTTTATCAGCCCTCTATTTGATTTCTTGAATTTTTATGAGTACTATAGGAACAGAATGCTAAAATCTTATTTTTAGAGTTCATTGTTTAAAAAAAAAAAAAAAATCTTTCCGTTCATTAACCACACGTTCCATGGAGCGCCGTTCAATTTTGTGTTCTGTTCAGAAGCCTGTTTTTTGGGGGTTTCCCCTATTTTAACATACTTTATCAGGCGTTATCTTTATTCAATTTATCTATTGAATGTTTTTTCAATCTGTAAATCAATCAAACTAAATGGAGGTTTTTGATTTATTTATCAATTGTTATTCATGATGATAATTCGTACGGATCAAGGAAACATTGGTATTCGCTCTACTAATATATCTACAACGTAGTTTTGAGATTGTTCTGATAAATTTACAAGCTCTAACAAAGATTAAATTCCTGCGTAATGTAGTGACCAAGTTGAAAAATCTACTGATATCCTGGAGGGGACACAGTTTATCTAGTTTTTGCTCCTCTTTAAAGTTCTTATTAAAAATAAATTATTTTATTAATGGGTTTGTCAGACGCTTTAACGAGAATATCAGGGAATATGTTTTCCTTTCATTGCATCATACATCAAGGAAGCCTCTTTTATATCTCCATTCCAAATCAAACATGATATGAATCTAGTGATGCATGCACTGAATTCAATAACAGCATACAGACTCACACACTAGCAAATTCTAGTGTCAGAGAAGATATGAATGCAGATTCACAAAAGTAATTTACCTAACAAATGAGCGCTGGTTAAGCATGGGAAAAGTAATAAAAAGTATTGTGGGAAATCACAACAGAGGTTTTTAATATGGAAAATATTTCTAGTGATTTTTCAAAGGATGTGAGAAATGGGTATGTGTTTTTGCATTTACTGTGACACATTGCAAAACTACAAGGTAAGGTGTATTTGATAATTAAATGAACCGGGAAGAAAAGCTTTCCTAATGAACTAATTTTTGCAAAGCAGTTGAAAGCCCTTGTTGATTCCCTACACCGTCACACAAGAATTGTCAGAGAACAACACATAGTGACTCTTTATATTTGATAAAGAACTTTATGTGACGATTTGTTGATTTCTATGTAATGGAAGATCAATTCAATTTATTTAGCTTGGCTTTTGCCCGTAATATTAGAACTAAAAGTGAAGAACTGCAGTTAGAACTGATTGATTTGGATACAAATGACTCTTTGGATAAAATTAGTAAAATCTAATCACTGATCAAAAAAATTTCTTACTTCAAATACCTTTTTATAACCTTAAAACTTTCCAAGAAAAAAAAACTATTATCTGTCCTCGGTCTAAGAAGAAGCATAAACAACTTCCCACTAATTTTGACAAGTTTGTGTATGATTGTGATCAAATACGGACAAATACGTGTACTTCTGATAGAGGTGATTTATTTGTTTTTTCCAATAAATACTTCAAATAAATCTTTTGTCTAATATTATGTTTTTTTTTAAATATAAAATATTTAGTGAGGCCCTCAGACAGACTTTAATTCTGAATACGGCACTCGAGATAAAAAGTGTTCCGTCCCCTGATCTAATCATGAGAAAATAGTAATTAAATTGGTAGAAAACCATTATATTTGAAGGCTTTTGTTCACTTGTACCATTCATGCTCGATGTAACCTCAGTAGTTCACGTTACTCTAAAATATCATTTAAATTACATTGACAATTTGTTTTAAATATATCAATATTTGATTTTATAAATCAGGGGCCTTAATTATTACGCATGGAGCAACATTAAATTTGACATGATACAACGAGTATATTCTGAAGCAAAATATATCCTCAACAAAAGGTTATAATTCGATCAGATTCTCACTCAACAATTGCTGCTATTCTCAATCTGCGTACTACAAGTGATAAAGTCAAAAGTGCAAACAAATATTGAACAGTGGAAAAATGAGGAACAAAGTATATATATTTCACTGGTGCAAAGGTCATCTGCAGAATTAGCATAAATACATCCTATGTATGGTCGTATTTTTTATTCCAGTATTTGTATATTATTTTCACATGTATGTCTACGGAAAACAGCAATAAATTTGAGCTTACTAACTACGAGTATATTTGGACTTGAGCTTTAGCGACACAAAGATTGACATGAAGGCCTTGTGATTAAAGCAAACTCAGTTTTTTGGAGAGAAAATATTGAATCAAGGTCTGATTTGGAACCCTAGTTGGCTCTAAAAATTAAATAATATTGACCTTTTTTTGGTCATTTTTTTAAAAGAAGTGACTTTTTTTAAAAAGGTCATTTAAATAAAGATAATATATTTTTTTTCTAAAGAAAAACATAATTAATAAAGTATAGAACAATTTCTTTTAAAAACACTAATCCAAAGACTAGTCCTTTTCTGAAAAATAGTAAGCCTAAAACATATAACGTATACAGATCATTGAAAAAAATGTTAGGGGCATAGGGTGTAGAATTGTCAATCCCACATATACAGCAGAATGTTATTTTTGTAAATATTATTCCTGGCAAGTCTATGAAATATAAAGTATGATCCTTTGGTTGTGAAAAAATAGATCATACGTAAAATATAAACATACGTTTCTAAGTACTTAAATCCTTTTGATTCTCATGTAGAAAATAATTATTGGAATTTCAATATTTAACTGTGTCTTCATTTTTTCAAAAACGACGTAATTAGGACTAAATTCTAATTTAAAAAAAAAAAAAAGAAGATTTTAAGCCAAAAAGGTTAACAAGTTCAACTATTCGTTTAGTACTAGATCCTTCCTTCCTATTGATTAAATATGTTGTGACGTCAGTAGCTGATTGAATTCCAGCCATGTTTTTTACAACCTTTGACAACATTATAAAAAAGTTACTTCAAAAACATACACGCTAAAACATATTTTCAAGAAGATTTTAAAACACCCTCAACGAGTGAAATATTTATATTGGAAATAAAGAGCCTTTGTCAGGGTCTCCAATACATATATTTACTATTTAGTTTGGATGTTACATTTTATCGTTAATTGTACACCTACGAAATTTAGCACATTCTTTCTAAATTGTGCAAATTATAAAATATCTACTGATGTATTCTAGAAAGATAATTAATTTAATAATGAACCCAATATTGAATATATTTTCTATATTTATCAAAATGTCATTTGATTCACA
>NW_027289579.1:0-1458 GCF_016086655.4 Lepeophtheirus salmonis | reverse complement strand
AAAATTTCAGAGTGTTCAGTTTTAGACGTGCACACATGTATTAGGGTGACAACGTCCTTTTTTCCCCGGACATGTCCTCTTTTTGAGATTTAAAAGATGGAAAAAAAGGTGTGGCTAGCGAAGGCGCATACTTTGAATATTAAATTTGTAAGCATTTTTTCACAATAAAAGTTCTATCTAAAAAAAAAAAAAGTCTCATATCATAGGCGCATACATGGTAAATAGTTATTCATTTGAATCTGCAATGGCTTGCGAATGTACATATATGTATGCTCACAGATTTGAAATGGTCGCATAATAAATCTTCTCCATTTAGAGAAGCCTGTCGTCCTTGACAAAATTATGGAATGATGAAATATATTATGTGTCTTCAACTTTCAGACATTATTTGGATAACCATATGAAGGAGATATTATTCTAACCATTCCGAACATTGCAGTACGAATTTGGTATGCAAATTTGTATTTTTCTTCTCTTGCTTTTATTTAGAAATATTCAAGCATTTATGAGAAGTTGAGTCTTAAAATCAGTTTTATCAAAGCATTTTATTTTCATAGACTGTGACTTGACTACATAGACAGAAATGTAGAATAGAATGGAATCCAAATATTGTCACAACTCTTTCTCTTCTATGATTAATATAATTGTATTAGAATTGACAAACTCTAATGGTTGTTGTTTTATGTTGCAATTGGATGGATAAATTTGGAGCTTACTTCGAAGTTCTTATCATATAGAATGGAGAACAAATGTTTTTGAAGTATAAATAGTGAATTCCATCTAAATGAATTCTTTGGATAATTCTTAGAGGCAAAAAACAGAAGAAAGTGAGTTTCATTGACAATCCCAATGTCAATTTGGCAGAAATCGTTTGAATCAAAGGGTAATAACTCAGTCTTTTTGACTTTACTTGAAGATGGTTTTATTTTCAATTGATTTACTTGCAGAAGTCTTTGCTTTGAGGTTTCCGTGTCTGCGTGGAGAGAGATTTCAAGAAGATTTGAAAATAAACTGCAACAAATAATTTTTTCTTCTGTTTTTGTAGTTTTGAAATTATCTTCACCTGAGGATGACTTCTTAGAGGAAATCCCTTTCTGAAAAAGGAGTGAGCAAAGTCTTGAATGCTTCAACTTTGTCATAAGCAGACAGATTATGGTTGGGATAATACTGAGAATAAACACCAACTTTCAATCTCCTCATTCCTAGTCCTAGCTCTCACTAGATGATTATACCAATAGATCTGAGAAAGATTTTTATTTTAACTGACGTCATTGTCTCATTGGGCCACCTTTGTTAATTTTTGTATATGAGCTGAGGAGGATAGAGAAACTAAGAAGACAGAACTCCAACCAGCCGGCTGGGATTTACGCGGGTCAAGGACTCCTGTAAGCAGGACGGGCATCCGCAAATATGAATTCAAATACGCGTGCAACATGGGTCCATTGGAAAACAACAACA
>NW_027289578.1:0-1718 GCF_016086655.4 Lepeophtheirus salmonis | reverse complement strand
AGTCCTAATTTATTTATTTTTTATTTTATATAGGGGGTAGGGCAGAAAAACGTGGACTCCAGAGATGGATTTATAAATAAATCAATAATTTTATATTCTTAAAAACTTTTTCACACAATATAGCCACCTTCATTACCAATCACAGCCTTTACACGTTGCCTGAAGTTCATGCAGAAGTTGATGACAAACTCCTTTGACAATTTTTCAATGCATCAACTATGGAGGACTTCAATGAGTCTATATTTGGGTGTAAGGTCCTGTTGTGCCCCATATAGAATAGTATAGTGGGGTCAAATCAGGTGAGGAAGGGGCCATATTTGTTTGGACCAGAATCGAGCCATGTTATCTGCGTAGAACTTTAGGTACTTGGGAGACGTGTGAGAGGGGCACCGTCCTGAGTCCACACTAGTTACCCTCCGGCTAGTTGTTCTTCAGCCATGGCAAGATGGTGTACCTAAGCACCTACTAATAAGCCTCCTAGCGGATTTTCTATCCAGCCTTGAAAAAGAATAGAGGTAAATTCTTTCCATTGGAGGCTACAAAGCTGATGACCTTTGCTTGGGCAGGATATTTGGTGTGGTAAACATTTCGAACTCCTTCTTTTATTTCCGAGAGCCAGTGTTCGTTTTGGAGGTTGTGGAAATGATCGACTATGAAAATCTTCTTGTCCAAGAAAATTTTCATAATTGACCCCTTTGCCTCGATCTATGTGAGGATTTTCTTACACCTCTTCAGCTTCCTGTCTTTTATACCCTTTGTCCGAAGGTGGTGTGGGGGCCATGAACTAATCCCAAGTTGAGCTTTATAGCCCTCCTGATGGTCTTAAGAGCCACAGAGAAGTCGTTGACCAAGCAATTCATTGACTTAGTGGGATCCTCCTTCAGATTCTTCTCCAAACTTATCAAGAACTTTATATTCCTCTTTAAATAATACCTTCCACTTTCTGACATACAGGAGAGTTCACTGCCATTTTTTTCTTCTTGGCCAACTTAAAAACCAGGCTCCTAGAACACTTAACATATCCGTAATCTTCATCACTCGAGCAACCAGGAGATCTGAGATGCGCTGCCTTTTTGCTTGTTGTTCGCTCATGATGACGAAATGACTGGATGATTACGATAGTTTGTTTATGTAAAAAGGATGGCAGAATTGGAATATCAAAAAATAATCACTAAACCTTTGTATAGTTATGAGAAAATTGATATGGCCCCTTTCCAAAAATATTAGTCTATTTCTCATTCATTTATCGTGAAGATTAATTTTAGCTATTATGAGTTAAATTTGCGACAAACTCAATGGGTTAAACCAAAAAGTTGTTCATAAAAATGGACAATAATTTGTCGAAGAGTGAAAATGTAATCCACACTATATTTTGAGAAAAAGAATTCTATTTACTTATGTGTTGACGAGCCACATATAAAAAATAAAAAATATTGTAAAAGGTCTCCAATTTTAAATTTGTGCACGTGGCCTAAAATTGAGAAATTCTCATATAATTTATTAGAATTAAGTAAAAACTAAATTTTAGGCTTTAATTATTATAATTTGGTGTTTAATAGTGAATAAATACATTTCAGCATAAAATTATTACCCGGTGTACACGTTATTGCTCAGGAGATACTAGGCTCGACAACAGAGAAGTAGACATTTATGGTAGTATCTGGCATTGACTTAAGGAATTTAAGGTATCTACCAATAAATAAACTTGCTTTAATAAT
>NW_027289577.1:0-1873 GCF_016086655.4 Lepeophtheirus salmonis | reverse complement strand
AATTAGAAAATAAATGTTTATTTTTTCTAATACAAGGGCTGCAAAGTCCTAGGCTTCACAAATAGATGGCGTTATTTTTTTAAACTCACCTCATTTTCAGTTATTACTAACCTTAGTAAAGATAATTGTCAAAATTTTATCACAATCTGTTCTTTAGATTGTGAGTGAATGTTCTAGGAGTGATGCTACTTCTAAATTTTCAAAACAATGTATCAAAAAAATTTCATATTTTAATTTTACACTGCTTCTTCATGGGGAAAAATTCCGTAACATTTATAAATAATTATAGTTTAAAAAAATCAATTTTACACAAAAACACACTTCCTTTTTTTTTATTATGACGGGGACTTTTCTGCTCAAGTGTTATGTAAGTATATATATATGCGAATATATCACTTGCAACCAAAAGTGAAGCAAGAATTAATATAAATGATTAATCTATAGTAATATATGAAACTATGTATGTGGTATATCTGTCTGAATATCTCAATGTTTAGATGGATGTATATGAAAATGATTAACCGAGTTCATTGTAAATGGTGATCCATTTGTATATCATACGCATATTTTTATCTAAGAAATAACAGTGGTGTTGTATCAATAAAATGTTGCCGGTGTGTCATCAGACAGTATATAGTATATATACTGTATAGTGCTCCCTGATTTAGATCATATAAATATTTTTAATATAAAAATAAAGTAGTCGTATTAATAAAGTATTGCAGGCGTGTGCATGTTTCACAAGATCACCTACTTCTATTTTTTATTGGTCATAATTAGTGATGGAAATCGTATTTATTTTGGGCATGTTGAAATTTTGTGAACAAACCGAAAATCAACATGGCAACCCTGACAATTTGTAGAACGTTTTGGAAAAGATCAGTTACAATCAGCTGAAAAAGGGAAGAGGGGGAGAAGGAAATTAACAAGGACATTGCCATTAATTATTTCGATATCGACCCTCAATTCTACTCCGAGTTCAACAAAGACTTACAATTATAATTCACTACAAATCTTCAAGGTTACTCTCCCTGTCTTTATGTGCACATACAAAGGTTCAATGAGGTTTTGAATAAAATGAAATCTATTTAGAAAAAGGATGTTCACTACTCAGGAATACAATAATAACAACATCTGCGAAGGAAAAGAAAATTTATTCTACAAATTACCCATTCCAAAATAACGGGCCAGCTAAAAAATATATTCATTATTATTCATAATTTACGTGCCTTTAATATTTAATTTAAATTTAAACGCTAGTATGTTTAAATAAATTTTCTTTGTTTTATTAGTGAATGGCTGATAAAACACTATGTCAATATCTGCATGGGATTTAAGCCTCATATTATTTGAGCAGAGGGCTCACAGATTGAATGAAAGTTATGCCAAGCACTATTTTCAACTCATTTTGTAAAAAAATGTCTTCACAATACCTCCCTTTAAATTTTAATCTCGAAAATTAACAAAATTAAAATTTATAAAACTAAACTCCGTATATACTATATAGTATTTATGAATCTGATCTCCTTTACAAATATGTAAAACTTATTGAATTTCCATTGTAAGTACAATACACAATAATCTAAAATATAAATACAGATATATTTGTAGAAATTAAGGTCTTGGTATTTCTTTCTTCAGTGGAGGCTGTGCTTCTGAAGACTTTTCTTTGGATGCTCTCTTTAAAGTATCTTAATTGTCTAAAAAATTTAATTCAAATAAATTTTTACTGGGGGTTCCCTTCCCTCTGTGAGTAAAGGAATTAAGCTCCTTAATTAATTTTTGGATAATTTAGTTTTACTGATGTTTTATTTTCCTTGTCTCCCTTCTATTCAGGGTTTGCTTGGATCTAAAGAGTGAGACAAAACACAAA
>NW_027289576.1:0-1325 GCF_016086655.4 Lepeophtheirus salmonis | reverse complement strand
ATTAGATTATCCCCCCCATGATTTTCAAGGAACTAACTCTGCAAATAGAAGACAAAGATACTTAAGTAAGCTGAAGTTTTCTGAATCAAATCGTCCTTTAACAGATTATCAAGGGTCCCCATCTTTCATAAAAATTCTGATAATAATCGCAAATACAATTTCTTCTCTTTTATTAAGAAAGCCAAATAATCCAAAACTATCTCTGAGGTGGCATTGGAAGGTTCTAAATTTCTTTGTGTGCTGTATTTAAAAAAAATTCTAAAACAAGATGAGTATGCTTTTTTGGGATGAATGTCTTATATCAGAAAGTATTATTTTAATTGCATCGTCTATTCCCTTTTCCTTTAAATGAGATCTCACAGTCTCCATGCTATCAATGTTCCTAGAGTTACCTCAGTGCAATTTCTCCGGATCTCATAGAAGTTATCTCCCATTCCCCAGTTCTCTGGATTCTATGGCTAAATCCCTTATTTCTGGGAACCAATGTGCCCTCTTCCGTAGTGGTTTTATCACAATTGCCGGTACTGGTCGTTCCTCCTGAAGTCTCGTTATCACCTTCTGAATTAATAATACAGGGGGGAAGAAGTAGCCTTTTGACTCCCATTTCACCATGAATGCATCCATTCCCATCGCTTTCTTGTCCTATCAAAAGTACTTCGGAACCTGATGGCATAGTTTTGAGGTGAAGTAGTCTTATGTTTGGAAGGAACCATTTTTCCGTTAACATGTTTAAAATCTGTGGCCATAGTACAAATTCCCAAGGCCTAAGAGCCTCCCTTGATAAGAAATCTGCCTCTACATTCTCCTTTGAGGGTATCCACGCAAACATTTCTCGTAATAAAGATTGACTACCACATTAATGCCTCCTCTGTACTCGTAGAAATAACGATTGAATCCCTTCTCGGAAAATTCCGATCTCCCCACTTTTACAAGGACTGTATACCTCTATAATATACACGCTCCCGTGCAACTACCTGTCTGATTGTTGCATCTTGACGAGGGAGAGACGCAAGCTTATTTATAATAGGAGAGATCCAGGATGACCAAGAGACATGAGGAGAAGAATTCACGTGGAGGAATAATGTAACACTAGATCATGTGTATTCTAACTATACTCTGATATATTTACAAAAGACGACACTATTTATAATACGTAAAACTCAGTACTTATAATACATAGACGAATATACAAGAAGATAAAAACCAGAAAGGACATATTAAATACATAACATCACCCCCAAGCACAAAATCCATGGCGGTGCTTAAACAGGTTCCTCTCCATGAACAGCAGCAACATAAAGGTTTTAAGGACCCGAGCACCTTGC
>NW_027289575.1:0-299 GCF_016086655.4 Lepeophtheirus salmonis | reverse complement strand
GATAAAAAGGGAGTTGCTTATAATGTTGTAAAATCTCCCTAGCCTTCCGATTCCACATATGTAAGTAAGAATTATTGAACAAAGAAAAACGCTTGTAACAAATGGAGTATTACTGAAAAATTATTCATCTTTTGAAGAAACTACTGTTAAAGCAAGAAAAAGAGAAGCTACTTCTTCTATGATAATTCAAACAATGAACTTATTTTTATCAAGAGCCTAGACAAGCATTGCCTTCAATGATGTCGCTCCTACTGTAGAAAACTACTACGATCTTCAGTTTAGAAACAATTTGATAGTCA
>NW_027289574.1:0-619 GCF_016086655.4 Lepeophtheirus salmonis | reverse complement strand
GGTTGTCATTTTTAGGTCGCACATCTCTATCAAGTTATGAAATAAGACAAAAACTCTTTTCTTAGCGAATATAAATACTAAAATATATTCTTAGTTATTTTGTATAAAATAGTTTTTATAGATCACGTTTAGTGCTCATCATTTTTTTAGAATAACTCCTATGGCCATGCATAAATGTAAATTAAGAATAAAAGCTGTATTTAAATCTTTATTGACGCAGTAAAAAACTTTTTTTCTCCTTTCAAACTTGGAACGAGATGTGTTAACAAAAGATAACATACTATAAAAATAAAATTTTGAATAGATTATTCCCTTAAAAAAAATCCAAACGCTTCCAAACAATCCGTAATCCAAATTTGAAAAAAGTAGAAAACAAACTGGCATATTTTACTTGCAGTATAAGGACTTTTTCTAATTTCGACTTATCACTGCACGATAAAATTTACCTATTATAGAAAGCTGGCTTGTGCATATAGGCAAATGCTAAAGGCGCGTGACTCCTACGGGCGCAGAAATTGGGGAGGAAAGAAAATCCACTATTCTAAAAAGTGGTTGGTTTTATTATGTAAGAAGAAGTTTTTTCCCCTTCAACAATTTTACTCGCACGCTTAGCTTGTTT
>NW_027289573.1:0-1554 GCF_016086655.4 Lepeophtheirus salmonis | reverse complement strand
GGATCCTGGACTTATGTCGAAGTGGTTGGCTTCAATCCCACGGAGAAATTAGAAACCCACCCAATATACAAAAATTTGTTGCAAGAATTTCAAAGATGTTTTTTTTTTTAAATATAAATGTGACTTTAACATAACCAGAAGAAGAACGAATTCCGAAGTAATTGGATTTCCTGGCCTTCTATTCTATTATTCAAAAAGTACTCCAAAACCTAGGGCTACTGTTTCTGTATCTTGAGCTAGCAGGTAAATCTAAATTGGAAAAAAATATAAATTTCATAATTCAGAAGTATTATGGATATAAATTTTAAAGCAATCGTCTACATAACGAAGTAAACAAGTTATTTGAAGAAAAAATTGTTAAAAATTTGAAAGAGCTGAAAAAAAGGAGGATCGTTCTTGTCCACCCAAAAATATTCAAGAAATATGGAATAATAACAATGCATTTTTTATAAAGTTTTGTTTGTAAATAATTATCCTGTGATATACTATAATTACTCTAGCCTAGCAATAATCAGTGGACAGACAGCAGTAGCTGCTATATGAAATTCTCTTTTAGAAGATATGAAATTAATTGCGCCTTTCATATACTAGATAGGCATAAAATTAAAAGGGAAAGACAGAAGTAGAGTAAAATTCATGCAAAATCTTCAAAAGAAGAATCAATGAAAATCAAATGCATTTGTTTTGATGGCAAGGACCTTGAAAGGGAAGGGGCATCTGTGCAATGAACGATCCTTCCATTAAAAAAGATGAGATCCATCGAGTGAGGTACACAGAGACGAGATCCCTTGAGCAGAACATGAAGAGATGATCATAAGGCGTGTTGCTAGGATATCCAAATGGAAAAATATGAACTCGAAAATGGATAGATGGAGATCCAATTAAATGCAATCCAGGCGGAGGGGGAACTTTTTTAAGGCTTTTGACTAATAAAATTAATTATATTCAATATTACTAAGGTAAGCGGAAACTTTAGTCTTTATTAGAGGGAGATGTTGTACACAAGAACTATTAATAAATAATGAAGGAAAAAAGAAAAAAAAAACGAAAAATCTACCAACTGTTTTCCTTTTCTAATCTCAAAACAGTAATTTATTTGACCAAACAGCCCATCTTTAATTATTATTGATTTACTACAATAATAATGGCTGCGAGTATAGATTTAAAAAAAAAAGAGCTTTTATGCTAACTCAAAAGAAGCAGCTATTATTTATTTTTGTTGAGGATATGTAAGTCACTCATTATGTAAAATAGTTTTTGCAAATCATGCCAAAATATGTTCTCATATAAAAACGAGAATGTCATGTAGATTTGTTCTCTTTTACCTCTGATGAGGAAAAAACACCACTTTGGCCGATCAAATTGATGGAAGGTGGACTTACCCGTCCATCAGATCTTGTATTTCTAATTTGTTATGTTTTTCAAACTTTTTCAAAATTAAAAGATAACCACCCAATTTTCAATCAAATAACTTCATCTCAACAATTATTTATAAAAGTATTTTTAAATATTTTTGAACATGATATTTATGCTTCAAGCAATGCCAAAGCAGAA
>NW_027289572.1:0-2533 GCF_016086655.4 Lepeophtheirus salmonis | reverse complement strand
TAAAGTAATGGGCCTTTCCTATTTGAATCGACGAGTAAGGAATTGCTTCAGAAAAGTCAAGAGTCAATGACGTAACAAATTCTTTATGTTTTATATAGTGCTCAACCCTCTTATTGTCAATGTCTGTGTTCACTTTGGGCATAGTGTATGTGCTTCATAATACTCGAACTGTCGTTAATATTTAATATCCAATATACCAAATGATTTTTTTGTATAGATTTTTGAATAATAAGGCCAATTCTTGATATTAGTTATAAAAATATGGCAAACATTGCTTCGCCGTCCCATAATACCAAATTCTGTACACACAGTCTTCCATTGACGAGTAAAAGTAGCTCTACTGGAACATTTATCGTACCATTGGTCCAAACATGAGTCTTTATACTTATTATATTAAAATTCCTTATTCAAAAACTTGAGAATCGAATTTCTTTAAGATCATAATGGTCTATCTTCGTGGTACAAAATATCATGATCCTTCATTACGTTCTAAATTTTTTTTTAATACCTTCTCTTTTTCATTAATATTTCGATATTTCGATTCAGTGAACTTTAAATGGTTATGTTTGAGCCCATTTTTCAAATAATGTTATTAAAGTCCCTGAAGTCTGAATTTACTAATGGCTATGCGGAAAAAGTTGTTCGGCACAATTTCCTTCCATTAATTTTGAGTTTCATCTTTTAATCTTCCCTATCCAGGAAACCAAACACATAGGTCTTTATTTTTTTTTATTTAAAGCATGTAACCCTTAAAACATAAGATATAAACAGTTTAATAATAAAATAACTAAACTTAAAACAAAGCAGAAATATAGCATGTAAAATAAAATAACGTTATAAAATCGGATTACAATATTCTAACATAAATTTGTAGGTAAAAATCATAAAAAAAAAGATAAATATGTAAGATTTTTAAGAATTTTCCCATTATCTTAATTTCATTATTTATAATAGAAATAAAATTAGTGTGAAGGGAGACTGTGGCATCTTACCAAATATATTGATGTCTGGACCTTTGAAATGATTGTTTCTATTTCCATTCTGGTGAAATAATAGGCACCTGTTGATACAGATCTTTCAATCTCTTTTCGGTGAGAAAATCTCCTATGTTTTCTACGACGATCGCATTCAGTACAAAAAGGAGGAGGTTGAACACGAAATTAATAGGCAAGATTGTGGCCTTGGCGGTCTGGTATTTTTAGCAGTTCAAGCGGTGCCGGCTCTTGAGGGAACTTTACTCAGAGCCATAAGGAAGGGAATCGGGGGGCAACTGTTTTGGGGATTAGCCTTGATGGCAGCCTTTTAATTGAATTTAACATAGCGAATTTCTTGATCGATGTAGAGGGCTGCAGTTCTTCGATTGAAGTGCTGCTGAACTCCTGAAAAAGTTATTCACCCGACCGGAAATACGAGTTAAAATTAAAGGGTCATTTGGTACCATTAGAGCAAGAAAAGTCCTAAATATTGACCCTCAGGATTTTGAAATTTTTGTTCTTATTAATAATAACCTGGCGTGTTTTGTTGTGTTAATTTTCTTATCAATTCACATCGCTGATGAGTTGTTTATATTAGAGGTCGAAAAAAGGAAAATTAAATTCTTATGTTGTATATCCATACAAATTTATTTTAAAATTGATAATTTGTATATTTACTTTTTTGTGTGTAAATGTATGTATACGTGTAATATGGATGAATAAAGACCTTGTAGGGGAAAATCAATACTTGTAAGTGTTACGCAAAATATCTCGGTGGATTTTGCTATTAACAAACATTGAATATCATCTTCCATCGAAACACAACTGAACAAGTTTTTCGCCTTTCACATATTCTTTCGTAGTTGATTTATATTCTTTATTTGCTACATGTACATTTTGTTTAGAAGCGTACCAAATCATCGGAATCGGCAAAACCAATTTTTTGAAGGATCAGTTACGATACAAATGAATGAGTTTTTTTATCTTTATATTTTGAAAAAAACATGTTTCTTTTTAATTCTATAATATTGTTTTGAGATAGAAAGAATCAATCATCAGAAATCAGTGTTGGAGGCATTGCTGATCATACTCTTTGGTAAATATGCCCTAATGGTAAAAAAGTTTTATAAATGTTAATTCATTATTTTTCCCTAGAATGTTTGAGTTTTTATTTTTAAAAAGAAAACAAACGTTCCTCTTATTTTTTTCCATTTTTGTACTACTACAATGTTTTTTAACATAATGTGAGGAAATTCATTGGATATTATGTACCAAAAGTAATAATACCTGTGTCAAGAAATTTAGAAGAAAAGAAGCGTTGAAGACACGTATACCTTAGTAATTTTTTTGAATGGATAAGATTCTAGACAAATATCCATGTCCCCTCCATTTTGATAATTTCCAGCAATAAAAATGATCATAAATCATAAAAAATCCTATTTGGTCAATTTTCGTTCTGACCATAAATTTTGCCAATAATATATTCTATTCTTTGAGCAAAGTAGACTTAATGTAATAGTTATATCCTTTCGATACCCCACTTGAAACCTTCAAATGGT
>NW_027289571.1:0-3268 GCF_016086655.4 Lepeophtheirus salmonis | reverse complement strand
AGTTATCTCCCATTCCCCCAGTTCTCTGGATTATATGGCTAAATCCCTTATCTGGAACCAATGTACCCTCTTCCGTTGTGGTTTTATCACAATTACCGGTACTGGTCGTTCCTCCTGAAGTCTCGTTATCACCTTCTGAATTAATAATACAGGGGGGAAGAAGTAGCCTTTTGACTCCCATTTAACCATGAATGCATCCATTCCCATCGCTTTCTTTGTCCTATCAAAAGTACTTCGGAACCTGATGGCATAGTTTTGAGGTGAAGTAGTCTTATGTTCGGGAGGAACCATTTTTCCGTTAACATGTTTGAAAATCCAGGCCATAGTACAAATTCCCAAGGCCTAAGAGCCTCCCTTGATAAGAAATCTGTCTCTACATTTTCCTTAGAGGGTATCCACGTAAAAGTGGTTCGATCTCCTTTTCCTCCAGTGTTATACAAAGCTTGTACAGGAAGGTTGACTAGGCCGGAGTTTCTCATTACTCTCATATTCTTTAAATAAAATAGAGCGGTCGTGTTATCAATAAAGAAAAGAACAGAAATATCTGTTCTAACCTCTAACACTGGTTCGAATGGCCTTGGTAATATACTGTTGACATTTCTCGTAATAAAGATTGACTACCACATTAATGAGTCCTCTGTACTCGTAGAAATAACGATTGAATCCCTTCTCGGAAAATTCCGATCTCCCCACTTTTACAAGGACTGTATACCTCTATAATATACACGCTCCCGTGCAACTACCTGTCTGATGCTCTCCAGTAAACCTAAAACCTTAGAAGCGTCCTTCAGAAAAATCTTATTCTTTTCCGGAAAGAGATGGAAAGCTTGCTTACTTTTTCCTGTTTATCACGTGGAGATAAATCTGAAAGGCTTGTATTCCATAACAGACCCAAGTACCCGATGGCGAAAGACGACAACAACGAGGTCTTTTTAAAATTAATAGAGAATCCAAGAAGACTAAAAATACATGGACATACACAGGCATCTCTACGAGGTAAACTGTGTGAAACCCTATAACTTATAATATGATATCATCCAAATATATGTTACACGATATATTTAGCTCACCCCTTGAAAAGGTGATCATGGGTCTTAGTAACTTAGTGAATTCCTGAGGGGCAGATGAGAGGCCAAACATAGCACTCTGAATTAATACATCTTGCCCTCCAACAGAAACTGAGGTATCGTCTATCCTTTTCATTAATGTGAAAAGAATGAACTAACTCCCGATAAGTATGAAAATTTAAAATACACCGATCTCTTTTAAAAGGATTTTGTCTTAACGGCCAGGTGTTACTACCTGAAGCTTTAAAATTGGGCTTATCATTAGAATCTTGTGTCCTCTTTGCTGTTGGCAAAGGACCGTGAAACTTCCTTTTAGGGACTGTCTTAAAATCCTTCGGAGTGTTTTAAAACACCTTATTGGCTCTCTCTGCTTCCACTACTTCCTTGAATAACTCGGCATATAACATGAACTTCAGCTATTTATCCTTTGCAGAAGGTTCTTTAGCCAGATGGGATCCTCAGTCTTAAAAGCAGGTTCCCGATCTTATTACTCTTAATCAGCGTCTCCATCCTCCTGGAACATTGAAGGAAATTCCAAATATGAATCCCCGATTCCTCCTTCATTTTATTTCCTTTTTCAAAATATCATAATAATGTAAGGATTTTAAGGTCTTATTTAGCTATTTTATAATTTCCATGGCCGCGAGTACTGGGCTCAAACTTAACCTCGAAACTCGGTGGATCTTATTAAGTATCCCGAACACATATCCTCTTCAAGTTGTCTCAGCCCCTATTGATTGCAGGGGCTCCAATTCATCATGTTGATCCTTCCCCAAGCAGAATTTACCCTCAATAAAGTCCTTGATTTGGGATCCATAAATAGCAGCCTCCGGAGAAAAACATTGCTTTTTAACAAGTTAATGGAAGACTCTTTGCATTTAAAGTTGATTATCTTGCTACCAACTTGTTCTCCTCTGATAACAGAAGATTTTTCTCCACCTGCTTGTGCACCCTTTCTTAAATTTGCCAGGGTCAATGGAAGGAACAAAGTAAAGGTTTTCCTTGTCAAAATAATTTTGTATACTATATCCCTAAGCCACAAGCTCTTCGACAGAAACCACACTGTTTTTAGTCTTCAATGTTATAGGCCTAATATTTTCCTCATCACCCTCGAACGATAAGTATAAATCGTCAATATTGGAGTAATCCTCACGAGGATCTATATCTTGGGCAACAAAAAATAACACGTCTGACTCTAAGCAAAGAGAACAGGAAAGAAGATGAGGAAACGAATTTAGTGGGAGATGTAGGGGTAACAAGTAATTTTTTTAGGTTTGGTACTATTCTCTGTGCAAATGGGATGCGGACTTTACAATTATACATCTACAAAGCGAAGTTAAATACAAGATTATACCATAGCACTTTTTCGACTGATGTTTGACTTTCACCACGCTTTTAATAGTGACGTCAAACAGTATATACTGTTACTATTAGAGTACCGCTTTATACTCTTTGACGTCAAAATATCTTTCTATTTTGGCCAGCAGTCGGTATTACACATCAAATTCAAACTATGACAAGCCAGCTTTTACATGATGGTATAACCTGGAGAATAGATAATAATAATTATATAAATTGAATTAATAATCTTATCAATGACTGAGTATGAAAATGACACGAATCCTAACGAAAGCTTGATTTGTATTAATCTTAATATTTATATAGCTATTTATTGATGACATACTTGATTAAATATACTACACTTATCATAAACGAATATATATATATAATATAATTAAATAATTAATTAATTTAATTAAATGGGATCAATTAGCAAAGATAGTTGAGTCCAATGTTCACGTTCGACGTAATTGATCCTAGGTTCCTTCTATTATGTCTTTTATATCGATAAATAATCTTATTTTTAATTTTGGAAAAAAATTCAAATATTGAATTTTTTGATTTTTTTAAAAACCCATTGTCGTTCTCAAAAAATTATAAAATCTACGGATATTTTTGAAAAATTAAACTTTTTGGAAAACATTTCAAAAATTTGCAAGTATTTAATGTTTTATAAAAATCCACAGCTATTCACAAAAAATTAATTTTTGTCTGAAAATTTCGAAAATTAAATTTTTTGGAAAAAATCAAATACTAAATTTTTTAAAGGAAAATTTCAATAATGTATAGCTATTCACAGAAAATTACAAAAATTGCAAAAATTTACAAAAAATTACAAAAATTGCAAAGTTTACTAAAAA
>NW_027289570.1:0-587 GCF_016086655.4 Lepeophtheirus salmonis | reverse complement strand
TTATCAAACCGAACGCCTCATTATTTCCTTTCTTTTTTTATAAAAAAAAAAGAGTGCAGCAAAATTTTTTTTAATAAACAGCGTAATTTAATTTTTTTTAAAATGTGTTATTTCTCTTAAAAAACAAATATATTTTCTTATATTAACTTTAATAAAAAACTAGATCAGTATTTGTTGAAGCATATCAGCGTAATACCTGCAAGTTCATGGGAAGAAAATGTTAATACGGATTGAAATTCTAAAACCTTTGCTTCTAGTATGAATTTTGGTATATAAGAAACAAATTATTAACATTAGGTATGAATATTTGAGAAAAGAAAAAGAGAGAAAATAAATGCACTAATACTGCAAATAAGTTAAAACTAATGATAACCAATCCTAGTCTTTAAAATTTCTATATATGTTTTATATACATATACTAACCTACCTATACTGTTGAAACAAAATTACATGAATAAATGTAAATGTTATTAAATTTAAAATAGTTTAAGATGTTATACTCTTGATAAATGAATTTTGTCACTCAAATCTTTCTCATAAGACAAAATCATAAGGGAATAAAGACGAGTATCGATTACTTTAGTTTT
>NW_027289569.1:0-343 GCF_016086655.4 Lepeophtheirus salmonis | reverse complement strand
ACATTTTAATGTAGTAATTTTATTGAATAATGGGAATGTTCAACTTAAGGATCACAAATTTTCAATGGGAGACAAATCAGAATGTTGGCAGGAATCCAAGTTGCCTATATACCAATTTTGTGCCTTTTTGGAGTGGTGAGCATCCTGCTGGAAAATTACCCACAGTTACACATGCTTAAAGACAACCCAACAAATTCCAAAGATACCAAAATAATCAGTAACAGTAAGCAATCAATAGATTTCTACGTAACAATTCTTTTGCTATGTAGCTCAACCATGTTTATATTTAATATTTTTAAATATATGCATATCATGAGTTAAAATTTTGTAACAATATAACAAA
>NW_027289568.1:0-3870 GCF_016086655.4 Lepeophtheirus salmonis | reverse complement strand
GCTCTGATGACGGTTTCAAAATAATCTTCCTTTTCCTTCTTGGTAAGTTTTAATGTCTTGAACCATTTCTCTACTTCGCCTCCAATCGCAACGTAGTAGTAAAGCCTTCATGGGTGACGAGGGTTACTCCTTTACAAGAATTTGGTCATTAGTAGAAAAATCAGTTGTCTTGAGATCATTCCCATAGGCAATGAGATACTCAAGTCTTCTCAAGGAGGTCCTCCTCACCTCTTGGACTCAAAATAGATCCTTCCCTCCTTAGGACTCGGAAAAATGTGCAATTGGATCATCTCTATTCTCTCCATCAGCAAAAGCTCCAATGGCTAACGAATATGAGTTACGAGCTTCAAGACCGTTCTAAAAATACAAATGTCAATGGAATAAATTGGGTGATGGTCTCAAAGACCTGAAGTACAAGGTACGTTTCAAAGAGGGATTTCTCGACATTTCGGATATTGAATTTCTACTAATCGGAAGTAGTGCAAAGGGAAGTCGCAGTAGCTACTAATCTGAGCGTCGAGCATTTCCGTTGACATCGTCATTCTACTCGACAAAATCATATAATTATGTACGAAAGACCTTTGACTTATGCATACCATACAAGAAGTTTCGAAATACTTTCTTCACCTCAGTGATCGCCACCAGAAGTCTTTTTTTTATTGAACACATGCCATTGTAAAAAAAAAATAGTTAGGAATACATTTGCATCAATCAAAGTTATGGTTGATGAAGAATGGTCGATTGGAGGTTTCTCGAAGAGTTGGAAAAACTTCAATCATCCGAAGGACTACAGACTGGAAATAAACTTAGGAAAAGGCACATTAACTTACATAATATGAGCATGAAGGTATGAAAAAATGATATCTTTATTAAAAAAATGATAACCATGTATTTTTGATATTTTTAACGGGTAAAATAGGCTACTCAACTTCTCAGGTCAGTATGTAATAGATGCGATAAAATTTTGCCGCAAAAACCTTCAATTGACAGAATTCAAAAATTCTAAAGAAACTGTCGACTTCATTGGAATATTTCGAAGACCAGTTCCAAACAAGCAGGCTATCTAAAAAAATACACAAAATTTACTTTAAAAAACCCTTTTACATGTATTTAATTTGATTTTGAACTATATATATTAAGTCAATAAATCATTTTTTGCTCAAAAACAATTTTTTTAGGATTTCAGATACTATCCCACAAGTGAAGAGTTGTTTAAAATACAATATTATGTTGATATAAAATTACAACTGCGACAAATATTATGGCCTTATAATTTTGCAAAGTTTATATAAGTTCACCAAGTCGAATTTATCATCAAAAATAATAGTTTTTCAACAACAGTTTGTGTGATTTGAGCTTATGCTCCTCAGATAGTATTAAAACTCATTGGTAATTGTCGTGTATTTTAATTAAATGACTGATAAATCTAATTTTTTTACCTTCTCAAAGAATTTTAGTTCTCCTCATTTCTCTTGGTCGTCCTGGATCTCTCCAACTATAAATAGTTTATGTATCCTCAACCTCGTCAAGACACAACAGTTGGCGAGGAACAATAGCTCTGTAAAATAATCAAACTGCATCCGGAGGGGTTAAATAAAACAGCCCAGGTCACTCACCTAAAGTCGATGAGGGCCCATGCAAAAGATCTTGGGCTTTAACACAATCCTGTCGTCATTTACATGTATGATTGAACGTGTAAAAGGAGTTAACAACGCACAAACAGATGCTTTGTCGCGCCTTCTGTTTGATGAGTCCGGTGAATGTACAGATCCTACTGTCTTTCTTATGGCTAGAGCCTTGTCTATGACGAGTTCTCCTGGGTCAAATAGTAACTCTATGTATATACTTAATATATGTGGTCTGTCAACATAATAATGGTGTCAATGACAAGTGTCAGGAAAAAATGGCAGCGGAAATAATGGCAAGATAAAAAAAGGAAAAGTGTCTAAATTGAAAAAATGGCAAGATTCTTTTAAACTGATATCTATCACCAATATAATATATAATAAGAGAAAAGAACAATAAACAAACACGGCAGCAGTTCCAATTGGAAGGAGTGCTAATCACTTAATTCTCCATTATTAATTACAATATCATTAGACATGATAAAATTATTAGACCAATAAAATTTGCATGGTTATTATATAAGTCTACATTATTTTTTGGTGTATTGTAATATGATATTATCCTCATACCTTTTGAGATGAAATGGAATAATACTTTTTTCAATATTCTTAGAAGAAAAATGTTGTTCCATTTTCATAGAAACATTGATTCTTAATAATATAGTAAAAAAATTAAGACGACATCGACTGCATCAATAGATACAAATATAAATCGAAGTTATCTTTTTATAGATTACTGGAATAAGACAAGAAGAGGCAAATGTATTGCTGTAATTAACAGAAAAAAAGAAAATCCAAGGTGTGAGACTTGGACTTTGTGGTGCTCACTTTCTGTTAGGCAATGTTGGGTAATAAATAATAATGATATGATATATATTTCTAGTGATTTGTCAGCCCTTATTTAGGATTGAATACTACATTCCTTTCCAGTTCAGTCCTAAAACTTATAAAGTTCGGTTCTTGATGACGTCAATCAACTTTATTTCTTCTTTTTAATCAATTCTAGTATTGTCAGTTCGAAGAAAATATTTTTTTTTTATAAGAAGAAAACTCTTTTTCCTTCATAGAGTTATCATTTTATTTTGTATGTGGTTCGTCAACATTTAACAATTTTGAACAAAAGTCAAAGAAAAAGAAAAATTCTAATGTATTTATTTTACTTTATATATATTTGTGGGATGAGTTAACATCTCCAGGAATTTTACCATTATTTTAGAAGCTTTATTTGTTTTAAAATACATATTAGCCCTTTTAGATACAATCCATTAATGCAATATTATTTCATTGATACCAACAATTTAAGCTACTTTAAGTCCAATTGGCAGCACCCCCAAAGGGATAAAAAGAATAGTGTGTTGATAGAATTAACGATCATTTGTAAAACAAACACATGTTATCCACAGTAAATTTCGAGAAAAATAATTCTAGCTTGTTTTTGTGTTTACAGATAATATATAATACATAATATGTTAATTAAAGCGAATAAAAAAAAATAATATAAGAAAAGCCAATTGTGAAAGAAAAAAACATGTTTTCTTTGTTAAGCCTGGTACTTTTTAGCCCATGTGTAAATAAGTTGTAGAAAAAAAGAAAGAAACAATCATAGATTTTTGTATGCAATCTGAAAAATTTATTTATCTACTGCTCCCCTTCTCTTACTAGGGTTAAATATTGTACGTTGCTTTAAAACAGTATACATTGAAGGATTTGTTTACTCTTGTTTAAATTATTTAGTTCAAAAATAAAACGATCTTTCTCCTTCTTTTATTTTACACTAATTTATTTTGTTAATATCATTCCGTTACGCCACATACCAATGTAAAACCCACTTTAATTGTGTTTGTAAACGACTAAATGACCACGCTCCATGCACCGTTTTCAACTGTAAGAAAGGGGGGGGGCAATGGGCTAATAACCAGTGAAATAAATCGTAAGGATTTTCGGAATATAAAAAGACCCTGAAAATTAACATGTTCACCAACCATGACAAGTTAAAAAATATTTTAGAGGATCTTAGCTCTCATGACATTTTATTAAATTAGCTGCAATAACCTGTGAAGGAAACAAACAGTCCGTATGAAGCAAAGACATAGACAGGAATTACTACGTTTCCGATCCTCAATTTTACGTTATGGCCAACAACTCATTTGGCAATTAACTCAAATAGCTCCTTAGCATTCATGAACACACGCACTCGTGGCTATAATTTATACATATAAACATTGTTGAATATAATATGATCTGT
>NW_027289567.1:0-3220 GCF_016086655.4 Lepeophtheirus salmonis | reverse complement strand
ATTTTGAACGAATCATATAGAAAATGACTAATTTGACAGTTTTTGGAAAAGTTCTTGATATTGGAAGGGTTATATTGATATTGTGATGAGGATACTCTTATTCTTATTCAATTTTTAGGGCTATAATGTCTTTGATAGACAAGCAGACATACTCACTTTTGCTCCTCTAAAAGATTGTAAACAAGTTTCCATGTACAAAATATAAAAAATACATGTATAATGCCAAATCTAAGATTGGTATACATTAGGCAAAATGTGATAGTTTTTTATAATTTTGTTTGATATGGTATTTATAATTGGTTTTTTTCATATTGTTTATTAGTAAATTGATGAAATATGACATTTTATGTGACTTCGATTAATATCAGTTTTTTTATATTAATTTTTCCTTTAGAATTAATTAATATATTTAAACTAATAATTAGTTATTATACTGTTAATTCCTCATATAATGTATAATTTATCTTAAACTAAAAATAAATATTGTGTTTTTAGAAAATATTGAGAGGCGGTCATTTTGACAGTAAGATGAGGTGCAAATAAAATTAAATAATATTGTTCAGTACAAATACATTTCCAATATCTCGATATATTACATTAATTAACATAGTTTGAACTTTTCACGATATTGGTACTTCTAGACCAAATGAACTAGTATTTACAAATGAAATGTCTGGTTTGAACTTCCCAATAAACTATTAAATATTTTTGACAATTTCTATATCTTTAAGTTTTTGTAAATGACATTATTTAGCTGCTTTGCCTCTAATTCATATGGAGATCCATAAGCCAAATTTGGAGATCTGTGTCAAAGATTCGAAAAAAGAGGACCCGACTATTAAAATAGCTAGATATATAAAAAATTTGTAATTTTAATATTTTTCTTTGTGTATATGGACTTCTGGACAGTTTATAGGTCAGATGGAGTGATTTTAATACTATAATTTTTACTTATACTTAATTAGTGCAACTACATCAAACCAATGAAAGGAACATTTATAAAATTCCAAAATTTCAAGTTTATCGAGTCTTTAGAAATCATGAAGAATAAAAATCGTGGGATAAAATCTCTTATACCATTGATTTATGTTAAACACTATTTGAAATTGTGGTACATCAAGCTCTTAGTTCCTCGAACGATGTGAAGAATAGTATCAATAACAGTATTTAAAAGGATTTTTCCCAGCATCTGAAACTTTTTTTTAATCCAACCTTTGGTAAATATATTATTAATCAATGAATACTAGCTTAATGTCTTCACATCGGTAAATATAGTTTATTTTATTTTATTTACTTACTCTCATCCTATTGTCTTCTCTCCTTTCGGACTAACTTTGTTCATATGAGCTCGTTATGTGCAGCACGGGCTAAACTTATTTTAGGATAAAATTGTCATAGTGTGCTTTAAATAATAAACATTGTAATTTACTACTAACTTTTGAGGCCACTCACTTAAAATTACGTGCTCCCAAAAACCATACAAATGTTTGTTAATGAACGAATAATATTAATAACACTATATAACTTTAATTTTGCCCGCTGTCCTAAAAACCTAGATTTATTGTTTTTTGTTTTTTTCCTTCACCCATGATGTAAAATATATTTAGCTATACTCTATACACAAAGGAATATGACACTACTTAGACGCTTACAAATTTGTCAGGTTATTTTTAGTATTATAGAAAATTCGTAAATAGAACGATGGAGTAAATCAAAAGTATTATGACCTTACTCAGAATGTTCCCTTTAACTTCCGGATTAAAAATTGATCCCGAAAAAAACATATATGTCTTGAGCGCTTTGATAGAAAAAGGATGGCCGTCTTCCCTTTAACTCCTTGGAGTCTGGGGTGGGAATGAGTGATATCATAAGAAAAATGAGGATACCTTGAGAAGATTTAATAAAGTTACCTTTTTCTAAATTCAACCTGAATATGTGTGAAAAATAGTTGCATATAGTTTTACTTTATCCCAAAAATGGTTCATCTTCTAAGAGTAACGCCATAAAATGAGGACACTCCTAAAAATATATCTGCTATAGAGAGTTCAAATATCTAAAAGAAAGGAGAAGGAACATATTATGATAGGCTTTATGGCCTACAAAATGGTAGAGTGTTTGTGATGAGCCTCATAAATATGGAAGGTTCTTAACTTTTATTGAGATACAAAAATTAGGAATAGCGAGGAACTTTAGTGTTTTATTCTCAACGACTTTCTGATTGAGAGACAAATCTTTCTTATGGGTAAACCATATGCTAGGTTTTAAAATATTCTGTAAATATCATCTTTCAATAAACTATCCAACATATAACTTTGACAAAAAATTTCAGGCTTGACTTCACAGGCGTCTACTTCTAAAAGTGACAATTACATGCCTTTTAACATTAGTAGAGAATAACATGGCTAGTTGGAACAAAATTTCAATTTGCCACTATTTTTGCCAACTTTTGCCCACTTTTTTAAAACGTGAAAACACTACATTGAAACATTAAACCAATTAACTCAATTTCACTCCTTACTTAACCAAAAAATAAATAAAAATATTTTCATAATAAGTAAAGAATCTTAAAATTGATGATAGTACTTGAATTTGACAAGAAAATTAAAAATGTAAAATACTCCAAGATTGTTAATTCATAAATTCCACATAATTGAATGTTTTAACTACCTTGAATAGGGTTTTTGTAGGATTATATATATATATATATACACAGGATAGGGGAGCAAAACGTATACTCGAGAATAGGATTTAGAAATACATGAATACTTTTTTTTATTTTCAATAATAGGGGGGAAATGTTAATAAGACATGTTGACAGAGTTTTTGAAATACGTTCATTACTCAATATGTCCACCTTTATTATCTATCATAGCCTTTGCAAGTAGCCTGGGGCCATTCAGGAGCTCTTGACAAACTCCTCTGACAAGTTGTCCCATGTACACACTATGGTGACTTCAGTGGGCCCACATTTGTGTGTGAGGTCCTGTTGGTTGCCCTCTCTAAAGTACCCAATATAAAAAAAAAGTCAAGTGGGTTCAAATCTGGTGATGACCAGATGCTTTGGACCAAAATCGAGTCAGGTGATCTGCACATAATATTTGGGAATCGATGGGCATGTGAGAGGGGGGAGGCTATACTGATTTCACAAGTTGTTACCATTTGGGTAGTTGGTCTTAGCCATGGCAAGATGGTGTACTTCAGCACTTTATAGTAAACCTCA
>NW_027289566.1:0-1871 GCF_016086655.4 Lepeophtheirus salmonis | reverse complement strand
AATATAGTAATTAGCCAAATAAGTCAATCATACCAACTGCTATATATATTTTATGTAATCCCAGACTATCACCGTCATATTAATTCTTCGCCATTGTTAAAAGGAATTTTATATATTTATTTCGTAATTTTAAAATCTACATATTATATTATTCTATACTGTCTTATAATATTGTTTAGAAATATTCTATTAAAAGTGTAGCTTAAAATTTGTACTTATGTAGGATACCCAAAATTTATCCATAAAAATAATAAAATGGTCAATATTCATATGATATAAATGACAAAGGATCAACAAAAAATTGTATTCCTGTACCACAGTAAACGGAGCATAAGTATAGAATAAGTTATTACTTTGATTATTTATCAAAAATAATATTTATTATTTTTTTGTCAATTTCAATTTTTCAGGTACAGGAACAAGGAACTTTCCTTTCAACTACTGAAAAATATCATTAACAATAATCATATTAATGAATATGATATTTTATTGAACGTACTGGACTATTTGAATTCCTTGGCTACTTCCGATTTTGTTTCTGAAAATTCATGTTGAAGATGAAATACCATATTAAGCGTTTCCAAAACCTCAATTCTCATTTCACAATTATCCCTCCTTCTAAAAGATTCTTTACACAGGAGGTACTTCATATGTATATATGCTTTGTCGATGTTATGGAAAAGTTTTTCAACAGCTTTATACAAAGAGCTCCACAAAAAAACCCTGAGTTTGTTTCATTAGTTATCGATCGCCACACTTAGACATTATGGGGAAAGAAATGGTAAAAAAGATTGGCTTGTCACGGCGGACTTATTGGAAGTATTTTGAACCTGGTGGATGATTGTAAATCCAAAATCCCCAAGAATTGGAAGTCACCAAGAAAAAACTAATTACCATGGACTTCAATTTTAAAAAGATTGATCAGTTTGACCCAATATATGATTATTATATTGTATTGTATGATGAGGTGATTGTATAACTGTTCACAAAATATTTAATTTTTTCAAAAAATGTAAGAAATAAACAGCTATTAAAAAAAAGAAGAAAATTCAATAGTCCCCAGCTATTTCCAAAAAATTAAATTTCTTGCAAAAAATTTTTCAAAAAAGAGCTGTTCGTAAAAAAAAAAAAAATTGGAAAATAATTTCAATACCTATGTATTAGTTTGATACAATGATTAAAAAAATATTATTGAATGAAGGCATTTAATGCACACGTGCTTTTAAAGTGCATTTGAGTAATTGATTTTATATATGTACATTCCAACCGGAAGAGTTGGGAAAGAATTATCAGGTGTTATGAGGATTGGGTTACCTATAAATGAACAACATTTATCTTTTTTTGAAAAGTTTTATATTTCATATTCAATTTTATTATTGCATATTTTACTATCTAAGTACTGCCCTGTATTAATTACCTTTTTCGTATGAATTGAGGTTAAATGCAATTTAAATGTTTAAAAAACATAACACTTTGATTTGTTAATTGTTTTTACATCAAAAGAGTTTATTTAAAGCGTTTAATTAAAAAAAAAAAAAAAAAAAAAAAAATGCTTGTAGATGGTCTAGTTCACCTTGAATATTTGTTCGTTTTTAAGGTCGATTTAATCATATACTAGAATTGGCTTGCCCGGCGTTGATTGGGACATTAATAAATTAAACTTAATTAGGAACTCTTCTGCTTAATATAAAACAATATATAAAGAGTGTAAAATTTTAAAAATTATTCTCATGTTGTTTTTATGACTTTCACACTGAAAGAAAATAGTTGCTTTATTCTGTGTCAGACGCCGAACTCGTAGTCTTGCAGCTACTTCCCTGAGTATCAAGAAACCCTCTTTATATACCAAAATACAAAATACAGGTGAAGTA
>NW_027289565.1:0-1058 GCF_016086655.4 Lepeophtheirus salmonis | reverse complement strand
CGTTGAAATATATTTTCATCCACTGACATTTGGCCCCATCACTACCTAAAGTATACTAAAATTACTTTTATAAGAATTGTATTTATATCTGTGTTTTTTTTTTCATACGAATTATCGTTCCTTTCTATAACAAACTTAAATATTCAATACAAAATCCAATAGTCGATATACCTCAAGATTAAACAGTCCAAAAAAAAAAATTTCATCATAAAAAAAATCTATTAATCCGATTATCAGTTGTGATGATTAATATGCTGAAATAAAGAGATGGATAAAATCATGGAAAGAATTAAAAATACCTTCAGTGACTCTGTAAACGATAAACCAATGTCTGGCCCACCTATAAATTGGAGTTGGATCACTTTTAACAGACAAAAGTGCACAAAACTTAGACAACACGTCCAATAAACATACAACAACAAGATAAAGCAAAGGCAATTATCGATAAATTAATTAAAGATGATGTTATTGAACGAGATTATAACCTGACTGAATGGATAAGTCCTGTATTTTTTGTCAACAATGAAGGAGTCAAGTGAGTCTGAATAATAGGAGTTGATAACACACGTCTAATCAAACGTTCGTTACATGCATTACCAACAAGTGAAGCTATAAGAAGGAATATCAAGCCTGGTACGAATTTGTTTGCCAAAATGGATTGTGTTCTTGGCTATTTCAAATTCTCTTTAGAGGAGGAGAGTTTCTTTTACCAGATGGTAAATTTCGGTTTACCTATGATCTTAAATTCCAGTTCGAATGAATGGTGTTCTTTTCGGATCCTATGTTTGAAAATGTCTCTGATATTAAGAAAAAAAGTTGACGAGATCTTTATTCAATCATCTGATGAAGAAACTCTATTTCAAAGGACACGTCAAACTTTATTAAAATGTTGAAAAGAAAATGTAACGATTTCTATCATAACCATTTTATAGAGATACCAAAAAATATCTCAAGTTTAAGATATTTTATGGAGCTTATCAATCAACTGGGAGACTTTGTACTGGATTTGGCTCATATGACTACTAATTGAAGATCATTGCTGAAGAAATATTGTAAAT
>NW_027289564.1:0-445 GCF_016086655.4 Lepeophtheirus salmonis | reverse complement strand
GTAACATCATTTTTGCAGAAGTTTTAGAACTAACCGGAAGTAACCCTTCAAATTTTTGCCACAGGGAAAAAATATTGTATGTTATGGGCAATGTGCAGAATGCCTGGGTAAAATGTCCAAAATACCTGCCCTTTTTACTTAATGTGGATTCCTTCTTCATCTGATTCCAAAAAATATAAATTAAAGTGTAAAAGTAAAAGCTAATTAATCAGCAGATTATAATACATTGTTTGATTTCAGCATAGAAATAAACCTATAATCAAATAAAAATGTGTGGAAAAATTATATTCTGCACTCTCTCAAAATAATAAATTGGTTTTTTTTTTTTTTGACAAATAATTTTTCAAACGTTGAACTTATTCTATAAGGAATGTACTGTACTGATCATATCCCCAATAAAATAGCAGTATGACTTTTTCTGCTATGCGTCATCTGGAGCCATTTT
>NW_027289563.1:0-9544 GCF_016086655.4 Lepeophtheirus salmonis | reverse complement strand
AATCTTGCTCCCCTTTGTTTCTCCGTCAGCCTTGGTTCTTACCGTTTCTTGTAAGCATAACAACACAATTGTTTTCAAATTAGGATGCATTGTATCTTTACTGACTGGATACCCATTGGGTGTGAGCCGTTTTGAAAGTTTACGTAGTTTATGAGATTTCCTCATAGACTTTGCAATGAGAATTTTGCCATTCTGGTCAAATTTTCAGGCTGTCCTGGTCGATGCTTCTCTTCAAGACTCATACTACTTGTTTATGGCAGTTTCTCCATCGAGAAACTAAATGTGGGATACCTCCAACTGTTGTGCTACTGCAATCACATTAATATTTTCCTGAAGAACAGCACGTTGACGAGTAACTTGTATATTATTCAAGACATTAAGTTCCGCTAAAAATAAATAAACTGTTCAATGTATCATCATATTTATTTGATTGATATCTACTTATGGACATCAAACTAAAGCTTCCCATGTCAAGTTTAGTGTTAAAGATATAAATATTGCTATGATACATTATTTAGGTGTACTAACAAAAACTATTGGAGGTTTTATGAAAATGAAAAATTAATTATTAATGGAAACAATTTCTTAACAAATAAATATGGGAAACACGTCAGTCACTGTCAGATTCAGTTATTTCAAAATTTCCTTTTTCTATCGTTCCTATACATTAACTTTTGTTTTCAACAAATATTTTATTTTTCATGACATTAAATAACTCCAGGAAAAATCCACATTAACACTAAAAATCAATAACGTACATTTAAGGTTCAAAAACGTGACCTCGAACGATGTGATAAAATTAGATGTTTGAAAATATTTTAAGCCTCCGTTAGTAAATACTGTCTTTATAACGTAGTCAGTAAACTTTGTAACAAATTATATAATAATTACATCATTAAAATGTTGCATAAATTCTTGATTATTCCATCTATTTTACACTCTTAAATAACAATTAAATTGCTAAAGTTCATGTTTGAATATAAAAATAAAAATAAATTATATCTTTATTTTTAAAATGATCTAAAAAGAAGAGTTTGGGGTTTCAAAAAATCTAATTTTTTGTTCCTATAGTAAATATATAAAATTATACTTTTTGATAAAAAAGTAAATAAAATAGTTTGGGCTTCAGCCTGTGTGCACTCAAGACCTTTATTTTGTTGCATAGTGTTATTTATCAATAAACTAATAAACTATCTTTCAAAAGTTGAGCATATTATATATATATATATAAAATATCATTTTTGGGCCAAATGTACGTTTAGCAAATTGTCCTAGGAAATTTACATTCTGCAATTGTCATTCTTGGAAACAACAGTTCGGCAATTTTTTATATTCTCATTCATATAAATTAATTCTGGGAATTAGTGTTTACTTGTTAAAAAAGAAATAATACCTCATTATAAATCCATCAACTTTAAAGTATCCATTTAATGCTCCTCAATGATCTTTAAGAGTCTTTTCTAAAAAATAATTAGTCTATGTCTCAAAAGACCTTAAAATATATACAAAGTTGATTATTAGTTTATATTTGATCCATTTAGTAAGATTAATATAATCAACCAGACCTCTAAGTCCCTTAAGACACAACATGTACATTCAAAAACATTAATAGCCTAATTCAATTATAAATTAGTGGTCTTGAGAATAAATATAAGTATATATAAATGAAATTTTCATGCTTTAATACATCATACCCAACAAATAAGAACAAACCATGATTTATAAGATTGAAAAGGAATAAAAAAAATATGTAACGTATTCTACTTAAACAAATTAGGTTTTTTTTTGGTTGAGCATTTCACTTTATTTAATGTTCAAATCATTTATGTAGGGAATATTTGCCTGAATTTTCATTTCTCTATCAAACTTACGTATGGCTACATAGGATAAATATTCATAAAGGTTGTAGAAATATGTGTGTATAATTTAAATAATGACTTAGAATGAAAAAAAAAGCTATAAATTTGTTGAACGGAAATGAAAAAAATAGAAATATTTAACCTTAATTATGTGGATTTGAACATCAGTGTTACATCATTTCATCATTTTCCAGTACTCCCTAAAAGTCAGAATAAATGTTCTGAGTCATAATTTAAAATGATTATATTGGTATGTAAATTTATAGTAAAAACAATTTAATACATAAAGTTAGTATCATTTTTCCATGCCAAATTTGCGCATGCCAATAATTTGCTAGATTATATTTTATTTTATAAACTATATAAATACACCTATTTATTACTACGTCAAAATTTTGTTCAAAAAAGCTTAACTAAAAAGGGATCCCAGTAAAATTACCAAAACACAAAATTTTGACCTTTTTTTACATTCAAACTTTGAAATATTTGTTTACAAGTGAAAATTTTGCAAATTTTTAGCTATACAAAAATTTAGCAAAGATCTTGAGTTAGTTTTATTTTTATTCTTACTAATTTTTGAATTGATTTCTATAGCGTTTGATTTTTTTGGATTTGAAGTTATTTTTTTTTTTAGTTTGCCGGGTTTCTAGGTAACTCCCAAAAGAGGGTTCAGTAGTTTAATAATAGTTCAATAACTAGCCAATAAGGGTATCCACGCCAAATATGCCAATAATTTACAATCCTAAATTAATTTAGTCAAAACTTTTATTATTTTAAAGTTAATTTAATCCATGAATAGATCCTCATCAGTCATAAGTAAAAAAAAGGATTTGTTATTTTCCTTCCCCCCCCTTCATTTCAGCTTATATAATATATATTACTCTGACGGTTTTACATGTTTCTTTCCCCCTCTACTTGTTCTAAATGAATATATTTTAAATTATTAAATTTACTCTTGCAAGGATTAAGTAAATTGAAAAAATAAATTTTTAAATATTGAACTATTCTATTAAATTTTTTTATATAAAATTTCATTAATGGTTTGACACAATAATTTAGATTTGAAAAATTTGTTAAATAACCACATGTATTTTCTAATTTCAAAGAATAGCAAATTAAATAAAGGCATTGAAGTTATTATTATATTATGAATGAATATATAAGTCAAATCTGTATACTCAGTTAGAGGGTTAGGCGGGGTTGTAGAATGAAGGAAAAGGAAAAAAATCATAGTTCCTTCTACCACCCGCTCACTCTTTGCGTTTATAGATTGTTCTAGATTTGTTTTAAGAGTATGTGAATTATTATTCTTATAGATAATACCTCATTAGATTAAATTTCATGAATGAATGATTGTCATGATTGGCGTGTGAAGACTAAAAATATATTTGTATAGTCCTTAAGACAGACAACAAAAAAACGCATGTTAAGTTTAGTTTCTTAAAGAGACTACATGCTGTTGGTGACTTAGTAGTTTAATAAACTGGATAGATGATACCTCTAAGACATATGAGTAAAAGTGATTTGATCGTCTCGACATTATTGTATTGCAACTTGTATGTAATGAATTAACTATTAATTTCCGATTCCACTTCTACAGGGATGAAAAGAAGGGAATAGAAACAAAAATGAAGGGAGAAGAAAAGAAACAGGGAGAAGTATATAAAAATAAAAGGAAATATAAATAGTAAGAGAGAACGGAAAGGAGGTTTTATGCCGGTCAAAAAAAAGCCTAAAAAATATCATGAGAACATGCTTTGTTATTTTATACGTCTCCTTGCTAAATTTAAGACTATATGATCGTTTTTGATTATTAGCGTGATAGCATCTTAAACAGACTTACTTATATATAAATATAAACCAGATTAGGAAAAAAATAATAATTGTATAATTTCAAATGGTCAAGCAATAAAAAGAGTTGAGGATCATGGTATAGACCAGGTCTCACCCAAAAAAAAAAAAAAAATCTTGGGCACCTGATAACTAAAAGAATGACAAGCGTGGGCTGCATAATTATTATGTTCAATATTTGGAAGCCAGAACGAAAGCACTGGGGGAAAAAGACGAAAAACTAATTTCTGCATTTTATAATAATCATGTGGTAGTGGTGTGTAATTAACTAAAAGTAAAAACAACCAACATATTTATTTACTGAAAAGTGATGAAAGAAAATGTTTTGTTTCATAGTGACCCAAAGATGACTCTTTCAAAACTGTAACACTTTCGCTGCATAGTACGCAACTAGCTTTATGGTCCTTTGTTTCCAAAAAGAATACTTTTCTCCCAACTTTTCATTGGTAACGCAAAACTGGGCGTCCACTTTTCTTTTTTTAGTATTCATATTGAAGGGTGAAGAAAACCTAATCTTAAAATGTAAAAATTGGAAAGATGCGTAATTGAATGATACCAAAATGGATATGGAGGAGATGAATGTTGCTCCTGCAGGTGCTACATGTACATTTATCGAAATTCCTGGAACAGGACAAAGATACTCTATAGTTATTTACAAGAAATTAACCATAAAATACACTACAATAGTAGTGAATTTAAGGCACATAGCAATCAGAATCTCCTAGTATTCCAAACATAATATTCAAATTTAAATTCTATCACAAATTTTCGTATTCCATACGTAATATTGAGCAAATTCTAGTACTGTTGGCGGGCCAGATGAACTGACGTTGCGGGCCGTAGTTTGGTTAATCCTGGTATATGCTAACCTAAAGCTTTAAACCAAGTAGCGAAACGTGACCGTCAGCAAATTACCCCCAAAAGATAGAAAGGGAAAAAACGTTCTGTACTCTGAAAAAAATATGTTTGATATTTAGAAAAAATAGTGTTACAAAACAAACCGAGTTCTCTAGCTTAGGTACAAGTCGTGAAAATGACACTTGAATTGTGATCAAAGAATTTTCATTCGCGCATTCCAAGAAGTTGGGAATCTCTAGGAAAAAACTTTCAAATTAAAAATGTTTGCAACTATTATCATAAAAAGTAAGAATATGGATATATGCAAAATAAAACTTTGAAAAGAGTAAATCATCCCGGAAATAAATATAAACTCTGCAATATATTATTGTATATGTCCGTATATATATAATAGATGCAATTCTTTTATCTCGAATAACGTATTCTAATAGAATACCTTATTCAAAAATGAAAAACTGACTCAACTTTTAGAGAGAACAATAAAAAGTATGCTACAGCAACCATTAATCTTTAGCTAATTGACAGTTTCTCATAAAAATACATTAAGCAAATATTTTGTTCAGGTTTTCATTTTCTACAATTTATAACTCGCACTTCAAGCAGAGTTTAGGGAGACCATGAACAGTTGGAAAACTTTTTTCCTTGTGATTAAATTGCTCAGAGTTCGTTTGAGTTATGTAGACACGACAAAAATTTAGCATAAAAACACATCCCTATGCAAAGCATTAGAATGCGCCGCTCAAGCGCTGCCGAAAATTGTTGAGCGAGAAGGGAAGCGAGCGCATTGTTTTGAATAACAAGCGAGAGCGGGAGCGCGCTCGCCATTTTAGAAGAACGAAAAATTGCTCAAATTTTCGCTCATTTATATAAATTTATTACTTTCTTATGAGATAACATCGACAAATTTGTGAGTTAAAGAATAATTTTAAGGATTACCAGAAAAGACGGTTAAAGTTATGTCTCAAGAATAGCGAGAATATTTTTTATTTTTTTTGCTTTATCTATGGTTCTCTGCTGTCTTTGGTTGATGAGGTTGCCTCTTATGTAGCTGGTCACTCTATGAAGACTCAGACATCAGTTCCCACAGAGACACTCCCATATCCTTCGTGTGTGAAAATTACGTTGGAAGATAAATCTTTCTTTTTTGTAATTTTCTGATATTTTTATCTTGAAATTGACATAAGATCTCAAAATCTCAAACAAACCTAAGTAAAAAAACTTGAGAACCCTGTGTTTATTCTCAACTAATTATCAGGAAATTGCACGATACCTCGTAATTACATGTCTACATGTCCCCTAAGACAGTGGTTCTCAAACTTTTTGTGTTCAATGCATACCAAAAGATATATACATTTCTTGATACACCTATTTTAATTAAACCAACTATTTTGATTATTATAAGCTATTGGAAATAATGTATGGTTTTCATAAATCATGAAGTCATTTCAAGATAGCTTCCAAAACTACAAATAAAGTGTAACCGATCAAATATAACTTAAAATTGACTTTTAATAAATTTATTTTTCCAGTATTTGGTAAAGTTTTCAAAAAATCTGGTTATGCGACGTACATCAATTTCAACCCGACATTAGCACTTTTAATCTTTATTACTGCGTTAAATGAAACTACTTTGCCTTAATTTTTAACCACTCCTTTTTTTTTTTCAACAACTATCATTATTTGTATGGAGAGTGTGGTATTCATATAACCGAAATTCATTTTTTTACAATTTATTTCTGTAATTCATGAAAATTTCATTCAATTCTCTTGATGTTTAAGATAGTTGTGTTGTTTTATTAAAATATCCTATTTATTATATAACAGATTTTGGTGTAGGTTATAACATCACTAGATTTAATATTACGAAAAAGTGGCGTGAAATTCCGATGATTAATTGGTCATAACTTCCTTAATATTGAAGCTAGAGACATGATTTTAATATCAAAATGTCTATTCTACCATTATCTATTAGATAAAACAGGTTTAAAAGAGAAAAAAAAATTGAATTGGATTTTTTTTAACATATAATACATAAAGAGTTGTCAATTTCAAATACATGCGAAAAAATAAGGACTGCTCATTTTTCATTGAGCGGGAGTGCGCTCAATGCTTTACAAAATGAGTGGGAGCGCACTCAGGATTTCTTGAGTGGACTAATGCTCTGTCCCTATGTATACTATTTTTTAAATTCATAGTCAAGCCTGTATTAAGCGGTCAGGCAAGGGAAACTGAAAAAGCATCCGCTGTGTGGAGATGTTCTTTTTTCCCAGGTTTTGTATTTTGTAACAATTCTGAATTTATGACTGAATATGACCGCTTATTGGGGTTACATGCTTAGAGCAGGTGGCAGTTAGACCCAGTTTAATTGTATCTAGATTTTAAAGTGTGCAAGTTTAAATCCTTGGCTTTAAATTAATTTGGATTACTTTAGGGGGAGTATTTTTAAATACCAAGTGATGTTATTAAAAGTAGTGAGTATTTTGGTACATAAGCAATAAAAATAACTTTCAAAACTCAATAGTTGTTAGAATGGAGGCAAAAAGCAAAAGGATATCTGATTTGCTCCACGCCCAAGTGAGTGTCAAGAATATCGTAAGGTGCTCCCTGAGTCATGTTTAAAAGATTAAAAGTATGTTGGGTTTAGGCCAGAACCTTTAAAGTTCCCTTGGCGGTGTTAAACGCCGAAAATAGGGATCATGGAGGTTGTGGGCACTACGATCAACAGAAGTGCGGCCAAGTCGATGAGGCAGCAATGTCAGTGATTTGATAGTAAAGACATGTGTGAAGAATTTGGGAAGGGCATTTTATGTACAAAACTGAAATGACAAAATCTGAGACATCAGGGTTATCACATAATTGAAACAGCACTGTACCAAATTGGTATGGGAACCGGTACTATCACAGTAATTACTTCATAAACAATTTAGTGCACGGATGCTATAACACCCAAATTTTTGAATTACACGCTCTTCCCAAACAAAAAATTGCCATCTATATAGAAAAGCAATAATGAAAATGGTATTCATTTGTATCCTCAATTCTTACCCACCCTCAACCCAAACTAAAATCCTGACGATGCCCCTGTATGTGCACGTAAATTGCCACCCTGAATAACATTCGGATATTTTTAGTCAAAAGTTATCAAAATATAGATACTTATTTTGGAACGGGAACTGGTACAAAATATTGGTATCGTAACAACAATTATATTTATTGTACAAGGTGTCTCCTCTACTTAACAACCAACAAGATTTTTTATAAATGGATTTTTTCCTAAACTAATCATCCGATTTTAATTAAAACCAAAGCTGAATTTAAAAAATATTATCATTCATCAAAATTGCCTTTTTGGCGTCAATAACGGTCTCGACCCAACCTAGGAATCGTGGGAAGTTGCCTTGATGACAGTCTCCTTTGGTAGAATCCGGAATTGCTCCTGGATCCTGGAAATTAACTAGTTGCAAGTTGAGTGGAGCTGGGATGCAAAACAAATCTTATCTTTTAACCTGGATTTGAATTCCAAATAATTTAATGCACACTTCGTGATCAGCCTCTCAGATCAGTTGAGATCCCTGGCAATTGCCCACATCGATTTGAATGGACAATCTGCCTTTTCAATGATTGTGGAATAAATGCATCGTTGATAGAAGCCATTTTTTTCACAGACATCAAACAATTCTAGCTAGCTGTCAAAACAACAAACAACGTCCCACCTGCAAATGTGTCTATTAATCTTTGTTAAACAACGGCTCTAGGTTGCATATGTACTTAAATTTATTCAATCAGTTTATAAATATTTAACTTGTCTTTCTACTTAATGGCTTTCATGAATGGGTAATAATTTACGTTTATACATGTACTTATATTGAAGCAATTTGTCTAATGTGTGTATTATCATTTGAAAAAAAAGTGGCTCATTTATTCTAATATGTACAAAGTGACCTTGATGCACCATTTAAGTAATCCACAAAATTCGGGGTATTATCTTCACGCGTATAATTGGAACATGAGACTGGCTTTAAAAAATACACTATTGAACCAAAGTTATAAGAGGACGACGACATTTTTAGATAGATTTTACAGAGCACATCACCAAAGCATATTTAAATGGTAACTTGTTTCAGAAGTTGATACCTTAATTTTGGAATTCTGAAGATAAACACTCCTTCTTCAAAGAATTCATATTTGTCCTGGATCTCGCATTATGGTTGTTCTAGTACTGAAGAAAGAATTGGATATTAGTATTTCCTTTTCTTAAGTAGAGGATAAATTTCCAATAAGGAAGCAAATGACAAGGATGGGGGAATTAAAGGAGTTGTAAGAGTCTTAAAGCCCAACGTAAATATAAGTCTAGAAATCTTTTTTAGAAAAGAAAACAACAATTCACTCTCTCCCCATGAGAGGTCAAGGCCTTTGAGTTGTATGTTACATTAAAGATTTTGATGAAATTGTAAGACCTGCAAAAGAAACTACTTTTATTGACAAGAGGTTAAAAGCCCTTAATAATGGATATTTTGTTCTTAGATTAATACCAAAGTGTGACATTCCATAATTTTTAGGTTTTAGAGGTTTAAAGACTCAGATGAGCGACGCAGGATAGTCAATTATATATACAGAATTGTTACAAAACAGGTCAATGTGAAAAAATTGCACCAATCAGTTTTGTGAAATGGGAGATTATTTTAAGTCAGTGAAGGAAGTTTTATTCAAAGACATGGATTATGGTTCCATCAATGTTGACAATACTAAAAATAATATGTGTAATGTGGTAGATTTGTCGAATACAACTAGTGAAGAAAAATTCGACAAAATGAGAGAATAAACACATGTACTGCCCAAGAAGAAAAAATGTGCAAAAATGCCGCTCTGACAGAGATAAATTGTAATATAGAAATCCTTTTAGTATTATATGTTGCAAAGGAATTAGTTCAATCTATGATGATATTAGTAGCTCGAAGGATACAAATGGAAAGAGA
>NW_027289562.1:0-2706 GCF_016086655.4 Lepeophtheirus salmonis | reverse complement strand
AATAACGTTTCTGCTAGCAAACTAAGACACGCCATCAGACAACTGCATCATAACCAAATCGCCGGCGCACGCAATCAGCGATTTTGATTTTAAAACCCTGTTTATAAAATGTTGCTCTCTGTGGGTCACAAAAACATAATTTTTTGGTTAAAAGGTTTTTTCATATGTCTCCATTAAAAACTATTTGAAACACTCTATCTCAATCCAAAAACAAAAATTTGTTGAATCGGGTAATCGATAGTATATAATGTTCAACAAAGTACTGAAATGTTTGGAATGATAGAACTTTACTTTAACAATCTTATACTTTACAGTTTTGATTTTATAGCACATGGAATATCCATTTAGTAACATGCTTTTATTGATATATACAATACATCTTGACATATATTGGACATTTAATACCTGAAAAAACGAAATAATGTTTCATATCTGTAGAAAAAGAATAACATTGATTAGAGAGCAGACGCAGGAGTTGACTTTATACCTAAGGGTTGGGTTGTGCATTTTACAATAATAAAACTTCAAGCTCTTCCAAAAATAGCTTGTTCATTATTAACAATATTAGTATATTTAGAAGCCGGTCGGATCGGGTTGACAATGATCAACATAAAGTAAATTAGAATATAATATTGGGTAAGACAGACTTATAATTTTTTAATATTTATAATACAAAATAATTAAATTTTAGTGAGTTTATTATTTTATGAATTTTTCTAGATCCAAAAATTTGAGAAAAAATATTTATCGGGATCCCACCTAAAGTCAATGTCCTGAAAATGAAATACCCTTGTGTAAGTAATTATTGGGTGTTTTCGAGATCCGGTTTTCAGGATATCTCAGGATTTTATAAATATTGAAAGTACTTGGAAATCCAATATATATTTAATCGTTCTATGATTGGTCAGATGGAGTTGCACTGATTAATTATAAGTAAACAAGGACCTAGAAATTGTTTTTGAAGTCCATATATATAATGTACATTTCATTTTCTAAAAACGACGGGGCGTGAACCTTAGCATATTTAGTTCAAGAGTATAATTTCTCCTGAGTGAAATATCCTGGGATTCTGTTCAAATATAATTTCCCAGGAAATGGGAACCTCAAACACGCTGTTCAAACTTTGATTATGTATGTTTGTAAGAACAAACAAAAGATGATAAACAATATGAATATATTCCGGGATCCCGTTCAAATACTTTTTTCCCCGGGTGAAAGTAAACCAAGTATATCAATATTTGATGGCAAAAAAATATTGAAAGAAGGAAAAGTAATGGAATAAATGTAAAATGCAAAATGTATTTATAATAATATTAATTCATATAATAAATAATATAAAAGTATGAAATTTTTTTCATCAATAAACATTTTTTTTTCTCTCCAATTATTTACTATTTCATTCTGCAATGGTGTGTGTGTTACATTAATAAATACTTAGATAGCCATACATATTAAGGATGTATATAATATATGAACATTTATTAAAGATGTGGATTGAAATAGAAATTATATCTTATTCATCAACACAAAAATGAAATTTTAAACGATCCTCTTGATCATTATTAAATATTTCTCAAATTTAATACGTTTGCAACAAACTGAAAAAAAAAAAATGTACAAATTGCTCTAAAAATTGTATTTTATTTATATGAAATGTGAAAAAAGATTCCTTCCCGATATGTGTAAGAATCACACCTGAAAGTATGTGATAAAAAAATAATGATATGGTAACTTGAAGAGAGACCATGTCAGCTGAAAGGTTAATCGAGTCATTTAAATAAGAGTACTAAGCGTTATCTCACTTATTTAAAAATTTATTCTATTTTCAGTTTATCAATTGTCAAATGATCTGCTGTTTTTCGTTGTACGTTGGTATATATATACGAGTGTTGTCTGAGAATTTTTTGGAACTCAACGTGAAGATGGCGGCAATCAAAAACAATAACTAGTCACATCTAAAGCATTAAACCAAGAAGCGTATCGAGGAACAACGTCATCTATAGCTGAAAAAAATGTATTGGTCAAAATTTACTTTTCTTGTCCACTAAGTATTATTATTCCGAGCATTCTGGGAGAAACCTTTCTTGTTCTCTCATGAATGAGTGAAGACCTCAATTGTTACTACTTATTACTTACTTCATTATTTGTTGTACAAGTATACTTTTGTTTAAACCCTAAAGTAATTATGTAGAAGGAATGAACTATTTACAACGAAGAAGGCTCGTCCAGTATTAGGGAAGAGACTCGTCCCATCTGGGAAAAACCTAAAGATAAAATAGGAACGGTAGAAAAGGAAAGTTCTCCTGAGCCCAATATTTTTCCTGGACCAGTCACGCAAATTTGTTACTTGTGATCCTTCCTCTCGTACTAAAGCAATTAAAATCGTTATCGGAGAAACAAAGAGCAAAAACTATACAGGATTCTTCCATAGAGGTACATTGACGGGTTCTAAATCTGCGATTTTTTTCCTGAAAAAGGATTCCATCAAACTTCTTCAGTAAGATATGTTATCTCCGGGGGTACCATTATCTCACAATGATTGCAAATCTTTCGTTCAGGACAAGGATGGAAAGTTATGATGCCTTGGAGTTGGTCGGAACAAATAAAGAATAAAGAAGGATAGAGGAGAAATTTTGTATATGAGACCATCTCAAAAATTCAACAGGCAAAGTCTTCAGCCCATCATTGGGGCAGATGAAGAAATAA
>NW_027289561.1:0-2507 GCF_016086655.4 Lepeophtheirus salmonis | reverse complement strand
TGGACATACTGTATACGATTGTATATTTTCATTCATAATGATAATATTTAAAATAGATGGGTATTGTTAATATACTATATATCTCATATAGGTAAATTAATTTATGTTATTATGCAGAAAAGCGGAAAAACTAATTAATGATCATAATAGAAACACAACACAGTAGAATGTGGTTCCAATGTAGTTTGAAATTTTACCGTTGAAGTAATTTAAATAAATTAAATAACATACAAACACGACAGCAACTCTAATGGAAAAAGTGATAATCACTACTCCATGATTAATTAATGACACAATGGAACAAAATGAAGGTATTTGAGCATCCACAGGATGAAACCCACATTTATTTCTATAATTTAAGCCATAGAACACGATTATGACAATTAAAACTTTCAAAGGTTTGGCCTTTTAAGTCTTTTAAAAAAAATCAAGTTTTTAGGGTATAGCTACGATCCAGTGACCTATATAGATCAAAATCAAATTAAATACAAAATTGATAGAAAAATTTTCCATGTGAAAAAAAAAATTTAATTTATCCTCATTACAATTAATAAAAAATGTATATAAATACTAAAAAAATCGATTAAAATGAAGGACCTTACTTAGAAACGAATACCTTTTTTATTTTTTCTTCAAGTGTCTTATGTCCTAGCTGAAGTTTTAGAATAGACTTAACAGTTTAATTCTTTTTAAATTTCATTTAAAAAAGGTCAATTTTGATTAATTTTTGTCTATTTAATTCAATTTTTGAAAGGAACTTTTTTAAATAAGAAGGTTAGTTAGCTTTCAATATTTATTTAAACTCTTCAAGCGTTTTTAACAATAGTATAAATTTAGATGCAGGATTAAACAAGTTTAGTGATGTTTCATAATCAAAATCATTGATTAATTGATAGATAATATACTACCGTTTCAATTTGACGACCCGGAATAATAGTTTAATATTATAGCACAACCTAAATAGCTGTAGTTTAAAGGGGTACACTTTATAAATTTGTCCAACGTCATACTTATCTTTCTATCTGTAAATTGGAGACAGTGACTGTGGAGAGTTGAAATTCAATTCTCACAACCTTTCAATAATAAGGAAATAACTTTGGTATGTCAAGCGTAAGGACATGAAGTGAAGGAAAAATATAATTATTGGCAGAATAAGAGAAGACGCTAAGTGAAGGGAAAGTTCTCGACTTTTCCAAGTTGTTCAATTAATTGGCACTTTGAAGGGTCACGGAAATAAATGGAAGGTCTCATTATGTGGAATAAGTTGTGAATTTGGCTCTTATTAAGTATTTGGAGGAGGGGGGAGGGAGGTTCTCACGGAGTTCATTCGTTGGGGTTAACTGAGGGATGAGACCGGAGGAGATCATATCTAATTATGAAAGACATTACGACTTTTTCTTATATCTACCATGAATAATGACAGTAGAATTAATTTCAGGAATACTTTGGGGTCATGGAATTGGCGAAGAACATTCTTTGCGACGAGGACACCGTCATCGAATAGCTCCAGAATCGTGGATTGTTGAAGAAATGTAGATGAATCTAAATTTGGGAAGACTAAGTACCATAGAGGGAGGTATCACGAATGCCATTCGGTCTTTGGAGGTGTCAATAGGGACAGTGGGGAATGCTTCCTAGATGAAGTTGAAGATAGTTCAGCGTCAACATTGTTACGTTGTTGCATAGTGTTATCGTTTAAATAATGGATTATTCTTATTGAAAAATACTCATGCATTGACGAACAAGCATAATATAATCAAAAAAAAAAATCCACTTCGTTTTGATCCATGATGTGTTAGAAGAAGAGGATATTGGCTGTTGTGAGGCAAACCCAAAGGTTTAGTTGTAGGAGAGCACAAGAAAATGAGAGATGTAAGCAAGGGAAACTGTAAAGCTATGTACAGTTGGAGCAATCCGGAATCGGAAAAGAAAGAGGAGAACGATTGTCTTTGACTCTTGATGAACTCTATTTTATATACAAAGACTACGAGACATTCTGTATTAAGCAACCACTTATGGGACTCAAATTATCGGAGTTGTATATCTGGGACTGTGAATTCATACTTCCAATGGATATCAAGTAAATTTATAAGAACCCTAACAAGTAATTTTAAGGATTTTCCAACAATTTTTTTCAGCAATTGTCTAGTATGATACAAAAACATTTAAATGTATAACTTAGTTTGTAATACTTGGTATTTATCGTAGAATATAAATATTACAACTCTATTCATTATTCATATATTATTTATTCATTTAATACAATTTAGAATGAGAATTCTGGTCCTACTCATGAACATGTAAATCAAATATTAATGTAAATTCCTATGTCAGTGTTTCGTTCTATCAATTAATTTATTTATTGAAGAAATCTATATACATATCATCCCTCGTATATATTGCTGAGCAAACAATTGTATTTATTTTTATCAAAAATTGGTTTAGAGTTATTCCATGAAGTTAGATAAATTTTCTTTCGATTCCCTTGATGGTTTTTTTTTTTTTTT
>NW_027289560.1:0-2883 GCF_016086655.4 Lepeophtheirus salmonis | reverse complement strand
ATGCATCGCATCAAAAAGAAAAGTAGAGAAGTTATAAATATTACGCGATACGATCCAAAGGATCTTTATTCGCTTTATTCGCCTTTGAGAAAAGAGGACGAAAATGAAGAAATATGATATATATACCATACATTTTAGTACATTTGTATTCCACGTTTTTAGTTGAAGTAATCAATATGTAAAAGAGTACAGAATATAAACCTCGAATGATTGAATGAGGATGAGTTCGAAGAGCAGTTTCTCCTACGGATCAGGTCACTTAATTATTAAATTGTAGCATTGGCTCACAAAAACAAATGATAATAAATAATAACTATCAAGGATAATAATATTTGAATCACTTCAATATGTCAATAGAAAATTAAATCACAAATACCATTTGCCAATTTTCTTTTATTGTATTCGTAAGATTTGCAATCTTTATGTAAAATTTATCTGTATGGGTATTCACAATAATTTATTAATAGAAACCGAAGATAATGAGTCCATAATGGTCCATTGAAATCTGAACACTTACTAATTCAATAATTAATGGAGATTGAGCAATTGAAATTAAACATTAAAACATTAACACTTAGTTACAAAACAAAACAAACCTGAGTTCTATAGCTTAGGTAAATAGAAGTCGAGAAAATGACAATTGAACATGATATACGAATTTCCATTCCCTTTTTCGACTCCAGAACTACAGTCTACGCCGTCATCAAGTCCAAAGTGTTGGACAAGAAGAAGGATTCTATCAAAAAGGGCAAACTAGACTCGGAGGAGTTAATGAAAACAACCAAGCCAATCCCCACAAGTCCTTGAGTGCCCATTGGAAGAGATCTCGAGATTTGACAACAGTCTGTTCAGAGAGCTATAAAAAAAGTGGGCGGAAAGATCCTATTGCTGGAGAGGCCACTTTTGACACCAACAATGAAAGAAACCCATTTCCTCCGTTGTAAGACCCTTTTAAATTATTATTTTGAGTTCTTTGAACAACTTTTAGACACTTTTGACCCCCTTCAGCCCTGATGCCACTCCTCTCGATTACACCCTTTGGGTACATATTAAGGAGTAGCCTACAGTGTCAGTCGTCCAAAAACTGAGGCCTTCAAAGATACTGTCAGCCAGCACTGGGACGCCATGACAGAGGACTATATTCGCAGCGGGTAGCAATACTTTTTGTAACTTAATTAAATATGGATGCAATATAAAAAAAAGGTCACAGGAATACATAGGCGCCAGAATGTATTAGTAAGTGGTTGTGGTTGTTGGAGGAGGGAGTGGAGCAAATGATGTAGCAGTGACGTCCTCAGGGGCGTCCACAGGATACTATTTGGGGAGAAGCAAAAATCCCAATATCAAATATATAAATTTTATTTTTTTAATTTGGACAATTAAAAGACATATAAATCTCTTGAGGAATCAGGTCTCCCCTTCGAATTTTTCGATATATCTACGACCTTCCTGGTCGAAGTCTTCCAAGAGATATCTCAAAATACTAAGGTTCTAACTGAATTTTGTTATACTGATCGACTACTATTTTACTTCTTATACATATATTAAATTAAATTGAATGAAAAATAATTTTATCCGGAGTCCCTACAAGAAGGAGCATCTAGGTTAGTCTATACTAAGATTCTCACCTTCTTCTATTGGTTGATCATTTGAAATAGTAAAACTGGAAAAATATTTTTATTTGCTTAATAATGTATACTAATAAGTATTCATAATTATCAGTGGAATCGGTAGTATTGAGCAAATTTGTCTTGCTTCTTTTTTATGTTGCAATGACTTCCTAGATGAGCTTCAATTGGATCTGATTCTCAACCAAATAGTGATGTCAAAGAAGTAAAACTCTGGGAATTTATCTCACAAAAAATAACAACAACAACTTACGAACATAAAGAAGTGTTTACACTGTTTTGGATTATCATCTTTCAGGGAGAATAAATATAGTCAATTAATGGATTACTTCCTGACACATAGTGACCAATTTTTTATTCTCCCCAAAAAGTGTATGTAGCCCTATCCATGTCAGTTTTAGAGGGTGACTTTTAAATCGACTTACCCATATACAAACTATACATTCTATTAATTAACAAGGAATTTTGTAGAGGCACGATGTAAAAAGAGGATATGTCCTAGTAAAAAGAGGTCTGTTGCTCATCCTAAATACCTAATAGTATCAATAATTAGTCTATTCTTATGAAGGGCCTTTCTAATATATTTTATATTATTATATAAGGAGGGTTAATGGAATGGGGATAGATTGAACAAAGAGTAATTGTTTAGAAGTTAAATTTCCTATTAGGAGTAAATTCACATCACAGGAAGGACAACTTCACCCCAAATTATGATAATTTTCCCCTATGAGCGAGGCTGAGAATTGGGAACCACAGTTGGAATGTATTTGTAGCGGAAATCCTCATCTAGTGAGCCAGTGAAAAAGCTGGTCAAGTTTGCTTTTGGTTGAGGTGGACGTCATTGGGGCGGCCTCAATCCATTTGAGGCTGTGTACATGTTTCCCAGCTTTCATTTAATCAATATGAGGGTGTTCCCAAGGGTTTGAAGGCGGGAAGGAGGTGAATTAAGAAGGAGGAGATGAGGTGCGGCTTTGACATAATTTACTTGTCGCTAAGAAGTCATTATATATGTTATTCCACCATAGCTTATATCGTGCAATAGATTTAAGCTTCACGATTCCTCGATGTTATAAATGTAGTTCGTCGAAGAACTTGCCTCGGAGAGAAGAGGGTATGGTTTGGCGGATCCCCCAAAATAGCAATTTATTTTCCAATGACAAGGCATGACCTTTCTTTTTGTACGAATCTTCTGGTAACTTGGACCAGTCATCTGTTCTTGCTGCTTCAATGGGGTATGTGAAGAGATTCTATTTCT
>NW_027289559.1:0-1680 GCF_016086655.4 Lepeophtheirus salmonis | reverse complement strand
ATCAATAAACTTATGCAATAGTGAAGAGACTCGGTCTTAGACCAAATATATTTTTCGGTGTGGTCTAAATTGATTTTTTCAAGAGTGAATTGACCCAATTTTTTGTCCGGACCAAAATTCAAACCGTGGAAGGAAATATTTCGTTGACCGATATTAAAACATTATAAAGAACACGTCGATATCTTTATTTTATATCACGACCTTTCCTCCATAAATAAAAATAAAAGAGGCCCAAAATCAATTGATAATGAAATTATTGTTCAATAATTGTTGACAACTTAATCAATAGCTAACTTTAATTCAACCCATCAACGTTCAGAACACTGATTGAGGGGAAAGAAGCAGAAACATTGACAGCTGACAACAAAATTCCGTATATGTTTTTGTGTTAGCGAGCTAATACATTGTGGAAGTTCCAGGTTTTTAAAAAGCGGCATATAAAGAATTAATTTTTTTGTCGATCCAATTTTACTACGAGACCGATCTAGATCGACATTGGACAGAATAAGCTAAAACATATACAGTCTCAGAGCATTCAAAGATATTTATATCCAAATCTAACATTATAGTTCAAAGAAATTTGAACAGTATTTACTTTGTAGCCAATTTAAGATCAAGATGGATCATAAAACACTCCAGTATATTCCCAATCCAAGTAAGGTCATTCCCGAGTATTGTTTTAACTCGTCCAACACATTTTTCTACGTTATTGTCTTCGTTTAGTTATGATATCTATCATCTAAATGTGTCGAAAATGCTCTTTCCCACGTATACGTTGAAGAACCTCTGTGTTTGGATGTTGCAATGTAGAGCTATCTCAAGTCTGTGCTCATCGGAATCTTCTCTCTTTTGTGCTCTACAGAAGGATAACGACCTTTGAGTTCGAGTTGAGACTATTTAATCTGGTAAATGGGACAAATCCAAAGAAAGGACAGTGGATCCTACAGGAATTGATTGGTATCTGCGATGTTTTAACTCGAGTTGAATTCATCGCATCGAGGGGTTGTAAAGATGAAGTCTGTCGTAAGACAAAGTGTTATTGGTTGACACAATCCAAGAACTTGCATTGCCGTGCCGAAGATGCTAGAAGAATGCAGTTTATGCTGTTCAAACCTGCAAGGGAATGGGAAAAAGTTAATAGAGATGATAGTCATTGGTTAAATAAAAGATTATATAGTACTCACAGATGATAGATTCAAGTTTATGTTCAACACATCCTCAACTGCAACCCTCCAGCAGCTTTTTTCCGTATTGGAGTTTTGAAAAGTGTTCATTCGCACAATGGTCCACAGTTGGTGAATGTCTATTTCAAGTCGCAGATGTCTGAACAGCAAGTCTTATTTTTTCTCTGTCCTTTCCTAAGACCAATGAACAAAAAAAGGAGTTCATTTTATTAAAGGAAATGTCCCCCAGCAGAATACCCAACTTCACCTAACATTTTTGCTGCCTTCTACGATTGTCGAGGCTTTTCTATACAGCTAGTAGATGTAATCTGTTAGGATTAGAGGGACCTCAAACCTCTGACAGACCAGCCTCATGGAGTGACACAGTCACTCCTCAGCGGGAATGTTAGTGCCCTTGATTACTGTTATTGGGGTGGATTCATTTTGAAAAAAAAAAAAAAGAGACCATCCTCTACCGAATGCCCACCCACGTTGAAGCTGCTGACAGACAATTCAG
>NW_027289558.1:0-545 GCF_016086655.4 Lepeophtheirus salmonis | reverse complement strand
CAAATTAATGATTTATTCTATGCAACAGCGAGTTGATTAAATAATTTTATAATTTCCAAATTGTCTTAAATGAAATGTTATGGTCTTACTTTTTAATATATATAGATTCTAGATTAATATTTAATAAATATATAGATGTATTAATTAGTAAATTTTGTTTATTTAGATATTTTTATAATATTAATTGACTTTCAATATAAGACACATAATCTAAGAAACAAGATATAAATTTACAGAAAAAAATAAGTAATATAAAATGACTCTTTGTCTGAAAACTAAAGCTAAAATACAAGTCTAGAAAATAACTCTTAAATACTAAAGAATTAAAACTATGTAATAAAAATAACTTGTGTATAACACGCATTACCATGTCCTTTTTTTCCTATTTACTATATAAATTTTATATCCTTGGGATATAATTATTGAAGGATAAACTAAAACTGACCCACGCCAGTAAAATTCATATGAAATTACGAGATAAGAAGAGAAAAAGCGAATACCATTTACTTCCAAATAAATGGGGATGTTATCAGTGACCAAATCTT